>NC_053396.1:72332271-72623360 GCF_905171765.1 Bufo bufo
TCCACCTAACTGAGTCAGAGAAACAAAGGAGGCGTTTATTGGGCCTATGCCTGTACTGCGGACTTAAAGGACATTTAGTATCTGTCTGCCCCTCCCGTACAGTAAAAGGCAGGGTCTAACCAGTGTTGGAGGAGCTGACTTAGACCTTACAGGTAGATCCTCCAAGACCAAGATTACTGTTCCGGCTACTATCCATTTATCTTCTAAGCTTGTTTTCAGTGAGGCTTTTGTGGATTCCGGAGCTGCGGGTATATTCTTGGACTACACTTTTGCAACAAAGAACAACATCCCGTTTGTTCCTAAGTCCAGACCCCTGAACATTACCACCCTGAATGGACAGCCCTTGGGAGATGGTATTGTGAAATTCGAGACTACGACAATTACCCTGCAGGTAGGCCTCCTCCACAAAGAGGAAGTTGTCTTGTCTCTTATTGATTCTCCGCTTCTGCCTATCATCCTTGGTTACCCATGGTTACAACTTCACAACCCCTCTTTTGATTGGGAAAATGGAGAACTAACCTCCTGGGGACCGTCCTGTCGCCTTTGCTGTTTGTCTCAACCCAAAAGACTTTCTGCTTGCATGTTGGCTCCTGTGACTATCCCACCTACCTTGCCTCGTGAATACCATGACTTTGCAGACGTATTTTGCAAACAAAAGGCAGAGGTGTTACCCCCACATCGTCCTTTTGACTGTACAATTAAATTGATTCCCGGAGCACCTCTTCCCAAAGGAAAGACCTCTCTGCCCGAACAAAACTCTATGGAGGAATACGTAAGAGACAACTTGGAAAGAGGTTTTATCCGACCCTCTTCTTCTCCAGTAGGAGCAGGTTTCTTCTTCGTTGAAAAGAAAGATGGGGGCCTTCGACCATGCATAGACTATCGGGGGTTAAATCAAATCACCGTAAAGGACTCCTACCCTTTGCCACTCATTCTTGAACTATTTGATCTACTTAAGGGGGCTGTTATTTTCTCCAAGCTAGACCTACGAGGGGCTTATAACCTGATTCGAATTAATGAGGGGGACGAGTGGAAGACAGCATTCAACACTCGTAATGGACACTTTGAATATTTGGTCATGCCATTTGGCTTGTGTAACGCACCTGCTGTCTTTCAACGTTTCATGAATGAAATTTTTCATGATTTCAGCAACCGTTTTGTGATCATCTACTTGGACGACATTTTAATCTTTTCCAAGACTCTTCCAGAGCACATCTCGCATGTGAAACAGGTATTACAACGGCTTAGAGAAAACCATCTTTATGCAAAAATCGAGAAATGCAGTTTCCATCAAAGCTGTATTCCTTTCCTTGGGTACATCATAAGTGCTGACGGTTTCCAAATGGACCCTCAAAAACTTTCCGCTGTCTTGCAATGGCCCCAACCGACCACTTTAAGAGGACTCCAAAGCTTTTTAGGATTTGCAAATTACTACAGACGCTTCATTAAGAGTTTTGCCTCCATTGCGGCACCCCTTACTGCCATGACTAAGAAGGGTACAAATTGCAAGGCGTGGTCTTCAGAAGCAAAATCAGCTTTCCAGCGATTAAAGGACATGTTCAGTAAAGCTCCAATCCTTCAGCATCCAAATCCTGACCTCCAGTACATTGTTGAGGTTGATGCCTCTGAGGTTGGAGCAGGTGCCGTACTCTCCCAGAGACAGCCAAAGTCTGGTAGAATCCATCCAGTAGCTTTTTTCTCTAGAAAGTTTTCTCCGGCAGAGATGAATTATGATGTTGGGAATCGAGAACTACTGGCCATAAAATTGGCATTGTCTGAATGGCGACACCTTCTGGAAGGGGCTTCCAAACCTTTTACTATCCTCACTGACCATAAAAACCTACTGTATCTTCAGACTGCTAGACGTCTGAACTCACGTCAGGCTCGATGGGCTCTGTTTTTCTCCCGTTTTAATTTTGTCCTTTCTTACGTTCCAGGGCATAGAAACAAAAAAGCCGATGCTCTTTCCAGACAGTTCGCTTCCTCTGAAGAAGATCAACCAGCCGAGCAGTATATAATCCCACCTCACAAAATTGTCGCACAGATCTCTACGGCCCTTTCCCAACAGCTACAAGAAACCCAGAATCGTGTTCCCCAGGGCTTGAAGATACCACCAGGTCGCCTGTACGTAGCCCCTAGTCTCAGAAAACCTATACTCCTCTGGGCACATGATGGCGTGTTATCCGGTCATCCTGGTGTCACCATCACTCTTAAGACCTTGCAGCGTCATGTCTGGTGGCCTCGTATGAAAAAGGATGTTACTGACTATGTGGCTGCCTGCCCAACTTGTGCTGCTAATAAAGTACCCCGCACATTACCTGCTGGACTGTTACATCCACTTCCGGCACCTCGCCAGCCTTGGACCCATTTGACCTTGGACTTCATTGTAGACTTACCCAAGTCCGAGGGCATGACTGCTATATGGGTCACAGTGGATCGCTTTTCCAAAATGGCTCATTTTGTGCCGATTCCGGGATTACCTACAGCGAAAGCACTGTCCACTCTTTTCCTTTCCCATATTGTAAGACATCATGGCATACCTACCAATGTCATCTCAGACCGCGGATCCCAGTTCGTTTCCCGATTCTGGAGAGCGTTCTGCAAGAAACTGGGAGTAACGCTCTCACTCTCTACCTCACATCACCCTCAAACTGATGGTCAAACCGAACCCATGAACCAGACCCTAGAAACCTACCTTCGACATTATGTCAATGCCTTACACTCCAACTGGTCTGAGTATTTGCCTTTAGCTGAGTTCGCCCTAAATTCCCGTTGGCACAGTGCTCTTCATACCACACCATTCTACGCAGCCCTAGGCTATCACCCTCAGACTTTTCCCCTACTTCAGCCTTCTTCTGGTGTACCAGCAGCAGATCAGCGGGTGAAAAATATTCTACTACATTGGAAGAAGATTCGTTTATTACTACGGAAGTCAGCAGGCAAGTACAGGCTTTTTTCCAACAGACGAAGACGCCATATACCTCCATATGTGGTGGGGGACAGAGTTTGGCTATCAACCAAGTATGTGAGACTGAAATAACCTTCTACTAAATTGGGCCCTCGATTCATTGGTCCTTACAGGATCATTGCTCGAGTTGGACCAGTTTCCTATCGCTTAAGATTACCTCCTTCTCTCCGGATACATCCCGTGTTCCATGTTTCACTCCTCAAAAAAGCTATTTTCAACCGCTACTCCAGATCACAACAGCTACCTCCTCCTGTTCTTGTTGATGGACAAAATGAGTTTGAAGTCTCCAAGATTCTTGATTCCAGAAGACAGGGCCGTGGCCTTCGGTATCTAGTTCATTGGAAGGGGTATCCTGTAACAGACCGCTCCTGGGTTCCAGCCAAAGATCTGCATGCCCCTTCTCTTATACGAGACTTCCATACCTCGTTTCCCACTAAGCCCCGCTAGGCCCCCAGAGGGGTCCCTGTCATGACCCGGGTTGTATTTGAACCGGGATCTTCCTGGTCTCTTAAACCATAGCCTTACCTGTTGTGCTACAGAAGAGATCTAGACTTTGGGAATGTCCTTACTGTGTTCAACACTACATCATACTCTCTAGCCCCACCTGCTGCCAGCTGTGGACAATTCTCAATCTGGACAGCCTTTAAATAGGAAGTGAGGTCATCACTCAGTGCCCGTTTATTTGGATTTCTTCCCTGGGTGTTTTGACTTCAGTGATTTTCCTTGTATTGAACTCCTGCCTGATATCCTGACTATTCTACTGCCTGCTGATTTTGTACCTTGCCGCCAGATCGTGAATGACCTTAGCCTGCCTGACTCTTCTCCGGATTTTGATTGTGAACTATTTGCCTGACGACGCTTTGCCTGGATCTCAAGCACACTACTTCCACTTCGGACACTACCTTTTACAGGTACCTTACACCCGGAGATGGAAAAAGATGCTTGGTCGGTCCTCCTACTTCAAATTTTGGGCACTGCGCGTGCAATCTAATGTGCCATAAGATATCAGTGGTGTGTTAAGTAGTACTATTCTTATCAGTTTAATCCCTGTTACGTCCCATATCAGGGGACGTGTATGTGGAATCGATTTTAGGAATCGGGAGATGGAAAAAGATGCTTGGTTGGTCCTCTTAATTCCAATTTGGGGCACTGCGTGTGCGCTGTGTAATATGCTGTGCAATCCCAATATGTGTGGTGTGTTAAGTAGTACTATTCTTATCAGTTTAATCCCTGTTACGTCCCCTTTTAGTGGACGTGTATGTGGAATCGATTTTAGGAACCGGGAGATGGAAAAAGATGCTTGGTCGGTCCTCCTACTTCCAATTTGGGGCACTGAGCATGCAATCTAATGTGCCACCAGATATGAGTGGTGTGTTAAGTAGTGCTATTATTATCAGTTTAATCCCTGTTATGTCCCCTATCAGGGGACGTGTATCTGGAATCGATTTTAGGAACTGGGAAATGGAAAAAGATGCTTGGTTGGTAGTCCTACTTCCAATTTGGGGCACTACGCGTGCAATCTAATGTGCCACCAGATATGATTGGTGTGTTAAGTAGTACAATTCTTATCAGTTTAATCCCTGTTACGTCCCTTATCATGGGACGAGTATGTGGAATTGATTTTAGGACCCGGGAGATGTAAAAAGATGCTTGGTCGTTCCTCCTACTTCCAATTTGGGGCACTGCGCGTGCGCTGTGTACTGTACTGTGCAATCCCAATATGTGTGGTGTGTTAAGTAGTACTATTCTGATCAGTTTAATCCCTGTTACGTCCCCTATCAAGGGACGTGTATGTGGAATTGATTTTAGGAACCGGGAGATGGAAAAAGATGCTTGGTCGGTCCTCCTACTTCAAATTTGGGGCATTGCACGTGCATTCTAATGTGCCACCAGATATGAGTGGTGTGTTAAGTAGTACTATTCTTATCAGTTTAATCCCTGTTATGTCCCTTATCAGGGGACGTGTATATGGAAACGATTTTAGGAATCGGGAGATGGAAAAAAATGCTTGGTTGGTCCTCTTAATTCCAATTTAGGGCACTGTGCGTGCGCTGTGTAATTGTAACGGACCGTTTGGTCGCTGTACTGGGACATGCGTTGCCTTTAAATTGTAGAATCCAAAGAAATGGTGTCCCCTGTAGCTGTCCTTCTGGCTGTAGGAAGGATCCCGCTGCTTGCCACCAATGTAACGGACCGTTTCAGCAGACAAGGGGTTAAAATCCGTTTAGGCGATAAGCCCCTTTCTGAGAGACAGGCACAGCTACTGCAGGATACACCAAACTCCCGAACTGGATACAAAGTAGCACTCCAAACTGGAACCTCACGAATAGCTGCTAGCAGACGAACAGGAATCAGCTTACACTTCTGGCAATCGGTCTTCTAACAGCATACAGCGAATCCCCCCAATAACGAGACAAGGCTCCGTGTTGAGGGTCAAGCAGTGGTCTGACTGTACTTCACGTACAGCCTCTTTTATTCATAAACCACAAACATAGTACTGCCCACAGGGGTTTGAAATACAACCAATCAGTAATTTACAACACATACAATGTAACTACAGCAACCAATCATTCACGCCCCCAGAGGACCAGAATGAAGACTGTGACATAGGACAAATACAACATATCCCCACAATGCATCATGGTCTCCTCCTCCCTGTCCCGGAGACAATCTGAGGAGCAATCCAATTATCTCTGAGGACAAAGGGAGATCGCCAATACACATGTGAGGACAACAGAACAGACATCACCATTTAAACACACAATGGGACAATGGCACAATAGAAAGACACCCAGCATTTTCCTCCCAAGCTGACAAGTTACACTTATTATAAATTGTTACAACTTTGTGAGTTTACATTGGCCATACATATAACTTACATCAATTTAAACAGTATAACTTGGGGACAAACCTATCCAAAATTCACTTGAATCGGTTCAGGGGTTTAAAAGTTAGTATATGGCCCATAATCCTGGGGCAAGAGGCCAGCAGCCAGTCCTCTCCAAAACCCAGTGGCGAGGTCGGTTTCGCCACAGTAATGTACTATGCAGTCCCAATATGTGTGGTGTGTTAAGTAGTACTATTCTTATCAGTTTAATCCCTGTTACGTCCCCTATCAGGGGACGTGTATGTGGAATTTTTATTTACTAACCCGGAGATGGAAAAAGATGCTTGGTCGGTCCTCCTACTTCAAATTTTGTGCACTGCGCGTGCAATCTAATGTGCCACCAGATATCAGTGGTGTGTTAAGTAGTACTATTCTTATCAGTGTAATCCCTGTTACGTCCCATATCAGGGGACATGTATGTGGAATCGATTTTAGGAATCGGGAGATGGAAAAAGATGCTTGGTCGGTCCTCCTACTTCCAATTTGGGGCACTGCGCATGCAATCTAATGTGCCACCAGATATGAGTGGTGTGTTAAGAAGTACTATTCTTATCAGTTTAATCCCTGTTACGTCCCTTATCAGGGGCTGTGTATGTGGAATTGATTTTAGGAACTGGGAGATGGAAAAAGATGCTTGGTCGGTCCTCCTACTTCAAATTCGGGGCACTGCGTGTGCAATCTAATGTGCCACCAGATATGTGTGGTGTGTTAAGTAGTACTATTGTCACAGTCATTACCGCTGGCTGTGACCTTCTGTCTATGCTCTCGCTGCAGCTCCGTTCCTCTGTATTTGTGGTTCTGTATGGGTTAACTCCCCTGTATTCCTATTAGGAGTTAATCCCTTGTCTGCTCCATGGGTGTGGTCTCTCTGCTGCACCCATGGAACCTGTATATAAGGCTGAGGTTTCCTCAGTTCTGTTTCAGCTCTCCTGGTGTGTGTTGTCTTGTCCTGCTTTGCTCCTGGTTTGTACTCTCTCCCATGCTGCTGACCCATGGGATCTGTGTCTGTGCTCTGTGAGTTTCCCTACTTGTTCATTTGCGTCCTTTTTCCTGTCTTTCTGTTCTGCCAGTTGTGTTTTAGTTACTTTGTGTTTATTCTGATGTCTGTGTTCAGCAAGCCTTTGCAGCTGAGTGGCATGACAAGGCCATGCAGTTTACTACTGGTAGAGCAAGTCCTTCTCTGCTCATTGCCACTCCTGCTTCCTTGCATGAACTCCTGCTTGTGTTATTATTTGCCCTGTTTTGTATTTACCTGTCTGTTATGTTTGCCTATGTGCCGTCGGTACCTTCTGGTACCTGTTGTCCATTCGCTCCTGCTGTCACTGTCTAGGTCACGCTCCAGAGTGGACCCTGGCAACTTTCTGCGGCTAAGTCTAACCCTACCATCTAGGGCTCTAGTGAAAACCAGGAGTTGCTTAGTTATGCCCCTCTGGAGTATTACTAGACAGTGGCGCAGTGGGGGTTTTCTCCCACTGTGCTGACGGTACATAGAGCTCATGTTTTATCTGTGTTGCTTTCCCTGTTTTGTTTGTGCAATAAACTCTTGTGTCTGTACCTGATTTCCGTTTGTTTATTGCATGACGACGCGGTGGTCTCTCCTGGGACCTCCAACTCGTGACAACTATTCTTATCAGTTTAATCCCTGTTACGTCCCCTATCAGGGGACGTGTATGTGGAATTTTTATTTACTAACCGGGAGATGGAAAAAGATGCTTGGTCGGTCCTCCTACTTCAAATTTGGGGCACTGTGTGTGCAATCTAATGTGCCACCAGATATGAGTGGTGTGTTAAGGTGTACTATTCTTATCAGTTTAATCCCTGTTACGTCCCCTATTAGGGGACGTGTTTATGGAATTGATTTTAGGAACCGGGAGATGCTTGGTCGGTCCTCCTACTTCAAATTTGGGGCACTGCGCGTGCGCTGTTTAACCACCTCCGGACCGCCTAACGCAGGATCGCGTTCCGGAGGTGGCAGCCCTGCGCAGAGTCACGCATATATGCCTCATCTCGCGAGACGCGAGATTTCCTGTGAACGCGCGCACACAGGCGCGCGCGCTCACAGGAACGGAAGGTAAGAGAGTTGATCTCCAGCCTGCCAGCGGCGATCGTTCGCTGGCAGGCTGGAGATGTGTTTTTTTTTTTTTTTAACCCCTAACAGGTATATTAGACGCTGTTTTGATAACAGCTTCTAATATACCTGCTACCTGGTCCTCTGGTGGTCCCCTTTGTTTGGATCGACCACCAGAGGACACAGGTAGCTCAGTAAAGTCCCACCAAGCACCACTACACTACACTACACTTCCCCCCCGTCACTTATTAACCCCTTATTAACCCCTTATTAGCCCCTGATCACCCCCCTGTCATTGATTACCCCCCTGTCATTGATCAACCCCCTGTAAAGTTCCATTCAGACGTCCGCATGATTTTTACGGATCCACTGATAGATGGATCGGATCCGCAAAACGCATCCGGACGTCTGAATGAAGCCTTACAGGGGCGTGATCAATGACTGTGGTTATCACCCCATATAGACTCCCTGATCACCCCCCTGTCATTGATTACACCCCTGTCATTGATTACCCCCCTGTAAAGCTCCATTCAGATGTCCGCATGATTTTTACGGATGCACTGATAGATGGATCCGATCCGCAAAACGCATCCGGACGTCTGAATGAAGCCTTACAGGGGCATGATCAATGACTGTGGTGATCACCCCATATAGACTCCCTGATCACCCCCCTGTAAAGCTCCATTCAGATGTCCGCATGATTTTTACGGATGCACTGATAGATGGATCCGATCCGCAAAACGCATCCGGACATCTGAATGAAGCCTTACAGGGGCATGATCAATGACTGTGGTGATCACCCCCCTGTCATTGATTACCCCCCTGTAAAGCTCCATTCAGATGTCCGCATGATTTTTACGGATGCACTGATAGATGGATCGGATCCGCAAAACGCATCCGGACGTCTGAATGAAGCCTTACAGGGGCGTGATCAATGACTGTGGTGATCACCCCATATAGACTCCCTGATCACCCCCCTGTTATTGATTACCCCCCTGTAAAGCTCCATTCAGACGTCCGCATGATTTTTACGGATCCACTGATAGATGGATCGGATCCGCAAAACGCATCCGGACGTCTGAATGAAGCCTTACAGGGGCATGATCAATGACTGTGGTGATCACCCCATATAGACTCCCTGATCACCCCCCTGTCATTGATTACCCCCCTGTAAAGCTCCATTCAGATGTCCGCATGATTTTTACGGATGCACTGATAGATGGATCGGATCCGCAAAACGCATACGGACGTCTGAATGAAGCCTTACACGGGCGTGATCAATGACTGTGGTTATCACCCCATATAGACTCCCTGATCACCCCCCTGTCATTGATCACCCCCCCTGTCATTGATCACCCCCCCTGTCATTGATCACCCCCCCTGTCATTGATCACCCCCCTGTCATTGATCACCCCTCTGTAAGGCTCCATTCAGACATTTTTTTGGCCCAAGTTAGCGGAATTTTTATTTTTTTTTCTTACAAAGTCTCATATTCCACTAACTTGTGTCAAAAAATAAAATCTCACATAAACTCACCATACCCCTCACGGAATCCAAATGCGTAAATTTTTTTAGACATTTATATTCCAGACTTCTTCTCACGCTTTAGGGCCCCTAGAATGCCAGGGCAGTATAAATACCCCACATGTGACCCCATTTCGGAAAAAAGACACCCCCAGGTATTCCGTGAGGGGCATATTGAGTCCATGAAAGATTGAAATTTTTGTCCCAAGTTAGCGGAACGGGAGACTTTGTGAGAAAAAAATGAAAAATATCAATTTCCGCTAACTTGTGCCAAAAAAATTTTTTTTCTATGAACTCGCCATGCCCCTCATTGAATACCTTGGGGTGTCTTCTTTCCAAAATGGGGTCACATGTGGGGTATTTATACTGCCCTGGCATTCTAGGGGCCCCAAAGCGTGAGAAGAAGTCTGGTATCCAAATGTCTAAAAATGGCCTCCTAAAAGGAATTTGGGCACCTTTGCGCATCTAGGCTGCAAAAAAGTGTCACACATCTGGTATCGCCGTACTCAGGAGAAGTTGGGGAATGTGTTTTGGGGTGTCATTTTACATATACCCATGCTGGGTGAGATAAATATCTTGGTCAAATGCCAACTTTGTATAAAAAAATGGGAAAAGTTGTCTTTTGCCAAGATATTTCTCTCACCCAGCAAGGGTATATGTAAAATGACACCCCAAAACACATTCCCAAACTTCTCCTGAATACGGCGATACCAGATGTGTGACACTTTTTTGCAGCCTAGGTGGGCAAAGGGGCCCATATTCCAAAGAGCACCTTTAGGATTTCACAGGTCATTTACCTACTTACCACACATTAGGGCCCCTGGAAAATGCCAGGGCAGTATAACTACCCCAGAAGTGACCCCATTTTGGAAAGAAGACACCCCAAGGTATTCCGTGAGGGGCATGGCGAGTTCCTAGAATTTTTTATTTTTTGTCACAAGTTAGTGGAAAATGCAGATTTTTTTTTTTTTTTCATACAAAGTCTCATATTCCACTAACTTGTGACAAAAAATAAAAACTTCCATGAACTCACTATGCCCATCAGCGAATACCTTGGGGTCTCTTCTTTCCAAAATGGGGTCACTTGTGGGGTAGTTATACTGCCCTGGCATTCTAGGGGCCCAAATGTGTGGTAAGGAGTTTGAAATCAAATTCTGTAAAAAATGACCTGTGAAATCCGAAAGGTGCTCTTTGGAATATGGGCCCCTTTGCCCACCTAGGCTGCAAAAAAGTGTCACACATCTGGTATCTCCGTACTCAGGAGAAGGTGGGGAATGTGTTTTGGGGTGTCATTTTACATATACCCCTGCTGGGTGAGAGAAATATCTTGGCAAAAGAGAACTTTTCCCATTTTTTTATACAAAGTTGGCATTTGACCAAGATATTTATATCACACAGCATGGGTATATGTAAAATGACACCCCAAAACACATTCCCCACCTTCTCCTAAGTACGGCAATACCAGATGTGTGACACTTTTTTGCAGCCTAGGTGGGCAAAGGGGCCCATATTCCAAAGAGCACCTTTCGGATTTCACGGGTCATTTTTTACAGAATTTGATTTCAAACTCCTTACCACACATTAGGGCCCCTAGAATGCCAGGGCTGTATAACTACCCCACAAGTGACCCCATTTTGGAAAGAAGAGACCCCAAGGTATTCGCTGATGGGCATAGTGAGTTCATAGAAGTTTTTATTTTTTGTCACAAGTTAGTGGAATATGAGACTTTGTAAGAAAAAAAAAAAAATCATCATTTTCCGCTAACTTGTGACAAAAAATAAAAAGTTCTATGAACTCACTATGCCCATCAGCGAATACCTTAGGGTGTGTACTTTCCGAAATGGGGTCATTTGTGGGGTGTTTGTACTGTCTGGCCATTGTAGAACCTCAGGAAACATGACAGGTGCTCAGAAAGTCAGAGCTGCTTCAAAAAGCGGAAATTCACATTTTTGTACCATAGTTTGTAAACGCTATAACTTTTACCCAAACCATTTTTTTTTTACCCAAACATTTTTTTTTTATCAAAGACATGTAGAACTATAAATTTAGAGCAAAATTTCTATATGGATCTCGTTTTTGCAAAATTTTACAACTGAAAGTGAAAAATGTCATTTTTTTGCAAAAAAATCGTTAAATTTCGATTAATACCAAAAAAAGTAAAAATGTCAGCAGCAATGAAATACCACCAAATGAAAGCTCTATTAGTGAGAAGAAAAGGAGGTAAAATTCATTTGGGTGGTAATTTGCATGACCGAGCAATAAACGGTGAAAGTAGTGTAGGTCAGAAGTGTAAAAAGTGGCCTAGTCTTTCAGGGTGTTTAAGCACTGGGGGCTGAAGTGGTTAATGTACTGTGCAATCCCAATATGTGTGGTGTGTTAAGTAGTACTATTCTGATCAGTTTAATCACTGTTATGTCCCCTATCAGGGGACGTGTATATGGAATCGTTTTTAGGAACCGGGAGATGGAAAAAGATGCTCGGTCGGTCCTTCTACTCCAAATTCGGGGCACTACGCGTGCGCTGTGTAATGTACAGTGCAATCCCAAATGTGTGGTGTGTTAAGTAGTACTATTCTGATCAGTTTAATCCCTGTTATGTCCCCTATCAGGGGACGTGTATGTGGAATCGATTTTAGGAACCGGGAGATGGAAAAAGATGGTCGGTCCTCCTACTTCCAATTTGGGGCACTGCGCATGCAATCTAATGTGCCACCAGACATGAGTGGTGTGTTAAGTAGATTTTAGACAACCGCAAAGAGCTGTCAATAGTTGACACACTCATGACATAAATTTTATACCTCTATGCGTCAATCTTGGTGTAGTTATGACTGTGCTTGTGTGCACGTTTGGGAGATTGCAGGCGATGGGGGTTTTTCAAAGCCTATGGTCGTGCTAAAGTAGTTCAGTGACAGTTAAGTGACCCAGAAAACAATGATTCTTCAGTGTGGGCCCATTGTTGGCCTAGTAGGCTTTAATGATCACCTTAGATGATCACAAAGAAAATTAATTTTTTTTCTATACAAAATTATCCATCCGATCGCTTTTGGTCTGTTTACAATGAAGCAACGACCTTATCATCTGCGGTGTGCCAATATTGCCATTGCCAACACACTCATAGAGGTAGTCGCTTCATTGTGATACACAAGCCCCTTCACCACGACAAGGTAACGATCACGAAGGGGAATTGACACATGTATGTGCCTTTTTTTTTTTTTGGTTTTTGAAGCCACAGTGCAGCACCAGAGGCCAGAAAAATTAGGCATGTACACATGCCTGAAAAATTAGGTATTGTTGCAGCCGCTGCTGCCAGAAAAATTGATGTTTGTTTCCCAGGCAGAAAGTGCCCTAAAACATTGCGGCTTGAACCCTAGTTGGTGGCAGATAAGTAACGCACGTCATCCGGCATTCAGAGATTAAATACAGCAGCGTATGGACCATTTTTAGCCCAAGGCAGCTCATCTCATCAGGCCTTTTTTAGTCAAATGTATCGCCCACTGTCAGTCCCTTCGGGATCCATCCCTCATTCAACTTAATAAAGGTGAGGTAATCTAGACTTTTTTGACCTAGGCGACTTCTCTTCTCAGTGACAATACTTCCTGCTGCACTGAAGGTCCTTTCTGACAGGACACTTGAAGCGGGGCAGGCCAGAAGTTCTATCGCAAATTGGGATAGCTCAGGCCAAAGGTCAAGCCTGCACACCCAGTAGTCAAGGGGTTCATCACTCCTCAGAGTGTCGATATCTGCAGTTAAGGCGAGGTAGTCTGCTACCTGTCGGTCAAGTCGTTCTCTAAGGGTGGACCCCGAAGGGCTGTGGCGATGCGTAGGACTTAAAAAGCTCCGCATGTCCTCCATCAACAACAAGTCTGTAAAGCGTCCTGTCCTTGCCGGCGTGGTCGTGGGAGGAGGAGGATTACTTTCACCTCTTCCCCTGTTAGATTCCCGTTGTGCTGTGACATCACCCTTATACGCTGTGTAAAGCATACTTTTTAATTTATTTTGGAACTGCTGCATCCTTTCCGACTTGCGTTAATTTGGTAACATTTCAGGCACTTTCTGCTTATACCGAGGGTCTAGTAGCGTGGCCACTCAGTACAGGTCGTTCTCCTTCAGCCTTTTTATACGAGGGTCCCTCAACAGGCACGACAGCATGAAAGACCCCATTTGCACAAGGTTGGATGCCGAGCTACTCATGTCCCGTTCCTCGTCCTCAGTGATCTCACTGAAGGTATGTTCTTCCCCCCCAGCCACGTACAACACCACGGGTACTATATAGGTGACAACGAGCAACCTGGGATGCCTGCTGTGGTTGGTCTTCCTCCTCCTCAAAGCCACATTCCTCTTCAGACTCCTCTTCCTCACAATCCTCTTCCAGCGTTGCCGCAGGTCCAGCAAGCGATGCTGATAAGGCTGTTTCTGGTGGTGATGGTGACCACAACTCTTCCTCTTCACGCTCATCTAAGGCCTGATCCAGCACTCTTCGCAGGGCACACTCCAAGAAGAAAACAAATGGGATGATGTCGCTGATGGTGCCTTCGGTGCGACTGACTAGGTTTGTCACCTCCTCAAAAGGACGCATGAGCCTACAGGCATTGCGCATGAGCGTCCAGTAACCTGGCAAAAAATTTCCCAGCTCCGCAGAGGCTGTCCTAGCACCCCGGTCATACAAATACAAATACTCGTTGACTGCTTTTTCTTGTTGGAGCAGGCGGTCGAACATTAGGAGTGTTGAATTCCAACGTGTCGGGCTGTCGCAAATCAAGGGCCTCACTGGCATGTTGTTTCGCCGCTGAATATCGGAAAAGTGTGCCATGGCCGTGTAGGAACGCCTGAAATGGCCACACACCTTCCTGGCCTGCTTCAGGACGTCCTGTAAGCCTGGGTACTTATGCACAAAGCGTTGTACGATTAGATTACACACATGTGCCATGCACGGCACATGTGTAAACTTGCCCAAATTCAATGCCGCCAACAAATTGCTTCCGCTGTCACACACCACTTTGCCAATCTCCAGTTGGTGCGGAGTCAGCCACTGATCCACCTGTGCGATCAGGGCGGACTGGAGTGCTGGTCCGTTGTGACTCTCTGCTTTCAGGCAAGTCAACCCCAAGACGGCGTGACACTGCCGTATCCGGGATGTGGAATAGCCTCTGGGGAGCTGGGGGAGTGCCGTTGATGTGGAGCAAGATGCAGCAGCAGAAGAGGACTCAGCCAAGGAGGTTATGGAAGAGGATGGAGTAGGAGGAGTAGAGGAGTAGAGGAGTAGAGGAGGTGGCAGCAGGCCTGCTTGCAAGTCATTGCGGTGTCACCAACTCCTCTGCAGAGCCACACATTCCATGCTTGCCAGCCGTCAGCAGGTTTACCCAATGCACAGTGTAGGTGATATACCTGCCCTGACCGTGCTTTGCAGACCAGGTATCAGTGGTCAGATGGACCCTTGCCCCAACACTGTGTGCCAGACATGCCCATTACTTCCTTTTGCACAATCGAGTACAGGTTGGGGATTGCCTTTTGTGCAAAGAAATTTCAGCCGGGTACCTTCCCCTGCGGTGTCCCAATAGCTACAAATTTTTGTAACGCCTCAGACTCCACCAGCTTGTATGGTAAAAGCTGGCGGGCTAAGAGTTCAGACAAGCCAGCTGTCAGACGCCGGGCAAGGGGGTGACTTTGTGACATTGCCTTCTTACGCTCAAACATGTCCTTGACAGACACCTGACTGTGGGCAGATGAGCAGGAACTGCTCAAGGCGAGAGGCGGAGTGGCGGATGGTTGAGAGGGGGCAAGGAGGACAGCAGTGGTTGACGTGGCTGAAGATGCTGGACCAGGAGGAGGATGGCGGCTTTGAGTTTGTGTGCTGCTTGTACTCATGTGTTGATCCCATAGGCGTTTGTGATGTTCGATTATGTGCCTTCGCAAAGCAGTTGTACCTAGGTGGGTGTTGGACTTCCCACGACTCAGTTTCTTTTTGCACAGGTTGCAAATGGCATCGCTGTTGTCAGAGGCAGACAGACAAAAAAAATGCCACACTGCTGAGCTCTGCAATTCTGGTGGTGGCAACACCATGCGTTGATTGCCGTGATGTCTGGCTGACCCCGGGTGCTGATGCATGCTGTCTGACTGTGCCACTAGCTCCTTGCGACGACCTCCCCCTGCTTCCAACTCGTCTCCTCCTCCTCTCTGTCTCCCCATCTGAACTTTCCCCCTGTTCTTTTTATTTTCGTGCGGGCACCCACGGACACATCGTCATCATCAACATCTTCACTTGTATCTGACAACTCAGCAAAGGAAGCAGCAGCGGGTACAACATCGTCATCATCACACCGTACGTCCATTTGTGTAATGCTGCCTGACTGAGACATATGCCTGTTATCTACATCCTCTGGCAATAATGGTTGCGCATCACTCATTTCTTCCAACTGATGTGTAAATAACTCCTCTGACAGATCAAGTGAAGCGGCTGTGGTGCTAGTGTTGGTGGTGGCGGCAAGCGGGCGAGTGGTAACTTGAGAGGTGCCCGAAGCTGAGCTGGATGAGGATGTTGCGTCAAGGTTCAAAGCGGAAGCTGTAGAAGATTGGGTGTCCTGTGTTAGCCAGTCAACTATGTCCTCAGAACTTTTCGAGTTCAGGATATGTGGCCTCTGAACACTGGGCATTATTCTAGGGCCAAAGGAAATCACAGCACCACGACCACAACGGCCCCTGCGGGGTGGCCTGCCTCTGCCTGTCATTTTTTTTAGATTCGTTAAGTTGTACTATGCGTGCAAGCTTCTGTGACACCAGATATGAGTTGCGCTGGTGACACTATGCACTTGCAGCTGGGCGTTAAACACACAAACTCGTGTGAGCAACTGACTGCTATTTATTCACAGTCAAAATTGTTGTTTTTATTTAAATGAAATCGAATGTGACACCAGATATGAGTTGTGCTGAAGTGACACTATGCGCTTGCAGCTGGGCCTTAAACACACAAACACGTGTGTGCCACTGACTGCTATTTATTCACAGTGTACACTCGGTCCCCCATTAGCCGCAGACCTGCTGCTTAGCTTCGGGAACGAGGATCTGTGTTTTACCTCGTTCCCAGGGCGGCTTTACTAGCTGGGTGGCTCCCTGCTCCTAAGTCTGCCTTGAGCGCCGAGCTGATCACTCTGTGCTCGACTGGTTGGTCTGTCGGTCATGTGACGCTGGCCACGTCACATGACCCTCACTCCCCACTATAAATACAGGCAGCCTGCTGGCCACAGGTTGCCTGTTAATTTAGGTTCCACCTGTGATTTGGTCTTTCCTGGCGTACTTACCTCCTGCTGAATTCCTGACGATCCTCTGCCTGCTCCTTGTGTACTTTGCTGTTCTCCTGGTATTCTGACCCCGGCCTCCTCCTGACGATCCTCTGCTGACTCCTTTGGTACTTCACGTCTCTCCTGGTATTTATGACCCCGGCTTCTCCTGACAATTCTCTGCTTGCTCCATTTGAACTTTGTAGCTTTCCTGGTATTGACTCGGTCCGTTCACGTCCTGTTGTTTGTCTGTCTGTCATCCCTGCACTTATTCCAAGTTAGGGATTGCCGTCCAGTTGTCCCCTGTCATTAGGACTCGTGAGGCAAGTAGGCAGGGCCGGGGGTAAGGGTGGAGCGCAGTGGTCACTTCCCTCCCCCCTGTGTGTGTGTGTACGTGACCGTTACAGATTAACAGGCCCAATAACCACTGTATTATGAATCCTCTGGTGACCCTGACTGACCATGTCTCTAATCTGACGCAGATGGTGCAGGAGTTAGGGGAAAAACTCAGTTCTTTTGAGTTAGGGCAAGGTTCTTCCACTCCTCAGGCCTCCAGTCCGCATTTTGAGCCCCAGATTAAGCTCCCAGAACCCTTTTCTGGGGACCGGAAGAAGTTTCTCTCTTTTGAGGAGAATTGCAAACTGTACTTCCGTTTGCGCCCCGTGTCCTCTGGCCCCGAGAGTCAATGCTTTCACATTATCATTTCCCGATTACATGGTGATCCCCAGGACTGGGCGTTCTCTTTACCTGCTGGCGCCAGTTGTTTATCTTCTGTGGAGGGTTTCTTTCAGGCCCTGGGTACCCTCTATGATGAACCAGACAGGGCTCTAGTAGCCGAGAGGGCTCTAAAGGCACTATTTCAGGGCAATCTACCAGCGGAGGATTATTGCACCCAATTCAGAAGGTGGTGTGTCCCCTGAGGATGGAACGAACCAGCCCTGAAGAGTCAGTTCAGGTCAGGTCTGTCTGATAAATTAAAGGATCTTCTGGTCAGTTATCAACTTCCAGAGACCTTAGAGGATATGATGACCCTTGTTGTCCGACTTGACCGACGGGTTAGAGAGAGACGACAGGAACAACAGTTCAATATTTATATTGACAGTTGGAACACCTCTTTCAATTGGTAAATTGTAAAACCCCCTCTGATTGGCTATGCAAATGAGGTAAGCAGGGATTAGTTCAAGAGCTTGGCTGGGAGGTAGATGGGTGTGGCCATTGTCACAGAGATTCAAACCATGACATTACCCCCCCTCCCGGGAAACAGTCCAACAGCCACAGTGGGACCCTCACCGGGTCAACTCGAGAATGTTGGAAAAGTAGTCTTAAGATTCCAGGTCCGTTTGCCGGGATAATCCATCCGCATTCCCGTTTTGAGGCCCTGGCCGATATTGTATGGTGAAATTGTAGGGTTGCAAAGCCAGGCTCCACCTTAGTAATCGGCCATTCTCTCCCGCCACCCAGTTTAGCCATATCATGGGATTGTGGTCCGTCATGACGGTAAAAGAGCGCCTATACACGTAGGGCTGCAAATTCTTTAAAGCCCAGACTAAAGCCAAACATTATTTTTCCACGGCAGCATATCCAACTTCACGGGGTATCAACTTGCGGCTGAAATACGCCACTGAGTGCTCCTTCCCGTCGTCGCCAACTTGACTTAGTACGGCTCCCAGTCCGAACATGGAGCCGTCTGTATGTACGACAAAGCGTTTGTTAGGATCGGGTGCTGCCAGTATGGGAGCTTGTGTTAGGGTGGTTTTCAACTGTTGAAATGCTGTTTCGCACTCCGGGGACTACAGGACCTGTCTAGGGAGATTCTTTTTGGTCAGGTCCGTCAGTGGTTTGGCTATGTCACTATAGTGGGGTACAAACTTTCTGTAGTACCCGGCTGTCCCTAAAAATGCAAGTACCTGGACCTTGGTTCTGGGAACCGGCCAGTTTAGGATGGTCTAGATTTTTGCAGGCTCCGGCCTCTGCTTCCCACATCCCACTCTATGTCCCAAATATTGTACCTCAGACATCTCGATATTACACTTGTCTGGCTTCAGGGTCAGGCCTGCAACTCTGATTCTGTCTAGCACTATGCCCAGGTGTCTGAGATGCTCCTCCCATGTCTGGCTATAGATTTCGATGTCATCAAGATATGCGCATGCAAAATCCTGCAGACCACCGAGGAGTTGATCTATCATTCGTTGGAAGGTAGCCGGAGCATTTTTCATCCCGAATGGCATTATCCGGAACTGGTAAAGGCCAAACGGGGTGATGAAGGCCGACTTTGGAATGGCATCCGCCTCCAGGGGAATCTGCCAGTAGCCCTTACACAGGTCAATAGTCGTCGGATAATGTGTCTGAGCTATTTTGTCCACTCGGGGCATGGGGTAGGTGTCTGTCACAGTACAGTCATTCAGTCGCCTATAGTCCACACAAAATCAGGTCGTGCCATCCTGTTTTGGGACTAATACTACAGGGGAAGTATTAGGGGCTTGCTGATGGTTCGATCACCCCTAACTCAAGCATCTCTCTAATCTCTGCTCTCATCCCACAGCTCCGGGAATCCTATAGGCTGATTGTCTCAGGGGCTTCTGCCCGAGGGTCTCCACCTTGTGCACTGCCAAGTGAGTGTATCCAGGGAGTGTTGAGAACATCTCTTTCCGATCCTGGAGTAATTCCCTGATCTTTTCTTGTTCCTGGGGTCCTAACCCATCTCCTAACTGAACATCTTCCAACCCCCCCGAACGGTTACTGATTGCAGGAAGCTCCAGCATCGGCAGGTATTCAGAGTCCCCGGTGGCAGGAGCGCATATGGCGGCTACTGCCTCAGCCCTCTTGTGATAGGCCTTCATCATATTGAGTGGAATGTCCTCTTAATTCTTGTGTCTGCACAGCTGGCGACCACATAGGTGGTGTCGCACAGCTGTTTTACCACCTGATAGGGGCCCTGCCAGGAGGCCTGTAATTTATTTTGCTTCAAGGGTTTTAGTACTAGGACCTTCTGTCCGACACAAAAAGTGCAATTCCGAGAAAATCGATCATACCAAACCTTCTGTTGACTCTGGGCTGATTGCATATTCTCATGGACTAGCTCGGTAAGTTCCCGCAGTCGATCCTTGAGTTCCAAGACGTAACCCAGGATGGGGAGGCCTTCCGGATCCTCTCCCCCTTCCCACTGGGCCCTCACTAAGTCTAAGGGTCCCCTAACCCTTCGCCAATACAACAGCTCAAATGGTGAAAACCCTGTGGACTCTTGAGGTACCTCCCTGTAGGCGAACAGTAGGTGGGGAAGATATTTTTCCCAATCCTTCCTACTGTCCACGAAGGCCCAAAGTAGCTGTTTTAGGGTCCCGTTAAATCTCTCGCACAGCCCGTTCGTATGGGGGTGGTAGGGTGCGCTCTGGAGGGTTTTAATTCCACAGAGGCGCCAGAGCTGCTGGGTCAGCTCGGCTGTGAACTGATTTCCTTGATCAGACAATATCTCCTGGGGAAATCCTACCCTAGTAAACACCCACAGTAAGGCATCAGCTACCGTGTCAGCCTGAATATTGGATAGGGGAATAGCTTCTGGGTAGCGGGTGGCGTAATCCACCAGTGTAAGAATATACTTCTTCCCAGTGGCACTGGGGCGGGCCAGTGGGCCAATAATGTCTACTGCTATCCGGCTAAATGTTTCCTAAATATCGGCATGGGGTGCAGAGAGGCTTTTGGATGATCCCCCGCCTTTCCTACCCTCTGGCAAGTATCACAGGTCCGGCAGTATTCTCATACCTCTGCATGTAACCTAGGCCAGAAGAAAGCACGAGACAACCGACTCCGGGTCTTAGCTATCCCTAAATGTCCGGCCAAGGGGATATCGTGAGCCAGCCTCAATAGCTCCTGTCTGTACTTCTGGGGTACGACTAGCTGTTTGTGGGGGCCCTCGCGCTTCCAGTTGACCACCCATTCAGTGTAACGATAAAGAAGCCCTCCCTCCCACTCTATTCTGTCTTCCCCTAACCCCCCTGGATCCTTGCCCGCCCTGTCCCGATAGCACGCTAAAGTAGGGTCTCTCCGGGTTTCTTGCCTAACGTCAGAAGGAGAATCCCAGGACATGGGGTTGTCAAGTTGGGGTAACGTGGGAGGATTTGGTCTTACCTGGGTCCCCATAGGAATGGAGTTGCCTTGTAGGTGGCTTTGTTGTCGGGTGGTCACGGCCATGGCGGTCTCTGGTGCAAATGAAGAAGTCAAATGCCCCAAGTCATTCCCCAAAAGTACTTCCGCGGGTAACTCACGGAGTATCCCTAGTCGCACTTGTCGCTTCCCTGAGCCCCAATCCAGGTGAACTCTGGCGGTGGATAAACGCAGCACCTTGCCCCCTGCTACCCTGACTGCCACAGTCTGGCCGGTTCGGGCTGACTGAGGAACCATGTGAGGCTGAATAAGTGTAATCGTAGCCTCGGAATCACAAAGTCCCTGGGCCGGCTGCCCATTAACCCATACCGCCTGACGATGGTGCTGCCGATTATCTTCAGCTGCGGCCTGGAAGGGATCAGCCTCGAACAGCTCACCAAACTCTTCCTGAACATCTAGAGGGTTGGCCTCGTTCTGGAGGCAATAAGTCGCCGACCTGGATAATTGGGCAGTCTCTTGGTACCTCTGGGATCGGTTAGGGCAATAACTCTGCAGATGACCCGTCTGATTACATGTATAGCACTTAGGCCCGGTAGAAGGTTTTGATCGGGCTAAGGGTCTAGAGGCAGCCCACTGAGATACTGGAGTTGGGCTCAAGGTCTGTACACTGGGACGTGGTAGTGGATAAAGCTGGCCTCCAATGGATCTCCGAGAGTCCAGATATTCATCGGCCAAAGTCGCTGCTTTCTGTACCGTCTGTGGCCGTTTATCTCGGACTTAATCCCGTACTATCGGAGGGGTGTGGTCAAAGAACTGCTCTAAGAGAACTAGCTGGGTGATGTCCTCTATGGTATGAGCATGGCTTCCCTGTAACCAGCTCTTGAGGTTCCGCTGCAGACGATGTGCCCACTCCACGTAGGTTAGGTTGCCTTGTTTCCGGGATTCTCGAAACTTAATCCGGCTGGCTTCAGGGGTAATGGCAAATCGGGCTAGCAGGGCTTCTTTTTCCTGGTCATAATTCATGGCGTCCTCATCCTCCATGGCCCGATACGCATCCGCAGCTTTGCCAGTTAGGTTACTTGCCAGTAAGGCGACCCGATCTTGGGACGGCACTTTATGTATCTGGCACAGTCTCTCAAAGTCCTGGAGGAACTCCTCTATTTCCCCCTCTCCTTCCTTAAATAATTTGAATGCGCGAAAGGGCAACTTACGGACAGGTGCTGTATCTCTAGGTGCTGTCTCTGATTGCCGTATTTCTGCCATTCTCCACTCATGTTGTCGCTCCAATTCTCTCTCTTGTCGCTCTAGTTCTCTCTTGCCGTTCATCCTGCAGCTGGATGTCTCTGATGGCATTCTGTATTGCGGTCTTGGATGGGTTGGCACTATATAATGCCAACCGCTCTATAACTCGTTGCTGAAACAAGTCTTCCACGGACCGAGGTCCAGCATCACCATCCCTCTGATCCATCTCAGCTAACTCACTAATCAAGGTGGCTTTGTTCTTTGTCCCCCTCCTTGGCTCTCAAGTAAATCTTTCAGCGTGTCTCTCCTGCAGGCTGCGTAGCTGGTCATTCCTAGTTGTGATTTGGAGTGTCCCAGTAACTGGAGAGCCAATCCCACCACTGCCAGCAATATAACGAGCCCCTGTTCGCTCTATTCTGCTCTCACGGCACTCCCTGATGTGACCACAATATCTGCTGGTTCCGCCGTTGATGATCCGGCCTCAAACGACCACTCGTGTCATTTTAATTCTCACAGAACTAACACCAGTCAGGCTGTATGTGAGTTCAAACTGACAAAATTCTTTATTGAATGCATCACATATATTTATATTGACAGTTGGAACACCTCTTTCAATTGGTAAATTGTAAAACCCCCTCTGATTGGCTATGCAAATGAGGTAAGCAGGGATTAGTTCAAGAGCTTGACTGGGAGGCAGATGGGTGTGGCCATTGTCACAGAGAGATTCAAACCATGACAAGTACCTTCTTTTATTTCAGAATTTTCTGATGTATTCTCTGAAAGTGGAGACCAGGAGTTACCTCCACATCGGGAGGATGATTTGCCCCATCAACCTTATTCCCGGAGCTAGATTGCCCAAGTCTCGGTTGTATAATCTTTCTGAACCCAAAAGAGTAGCCATGCGAGAATATATCACGAGAGCTTGGCTAAAGGTCATATTAGACCATCCAAATCACCAGTGGCCGCAGGGTTCTTCTTTGTAAAAAAAAAAAGAATGGAACCCTTAGGCCATGTTTGGACTTCTGTGAGCTTAATCGCATTACTGTCCGTGATCCCTATCCCCTTCCTTTGATCCCAGATTTGTTCAATCAGATTGTCGGGGCCAAGGTGTTCTCTAAGTTGGATTTCAGTAGTGATGAGTGGCAGGGGTCATATTCGAATTCGCGATATTTCGTAAATATTTTGTAGAATATTCGTTGAATATTCGTGAATTCGAATATTCGTTATATATTCTATGTTTTTTTTTTACTCGAAAATCGGCAAGGAAATGATTGCGTAATATGCAAATATTACGCAATCAATACAGGTGTGGGTCAAAAACGAACATATAGCACTATAGAATATAGTGCTATATATTCGTTTTTAAAATATTCGTAATTTTTTTCCATCTGAAGTGAACAGTGTTCAGTGTTCACTTCAGATGGGAAAAAAATGCTGAATATTCTAAAAAATGTATATATAGCACTATATTGAATATAGTGCTGCATATTAGTTTTTCAGAATATTCATAATTTTTTCCAATCTGAAGTCTTGATTCCTCCCTGCTTATGTTGCTTGTGGGCCAATGACTGTTCACTTCAGATGGAAAAAATAACGAATATTCTAAAAAATGAATATATAGCACTATTGCTCTATATTAGTTTTTTTTAGAATATTCTTCAATGATGAATATTCTAAAAAACTAATATATAGTAATAGTGCTATATATTAGTTTTTTAGAATATTCGTCATTTTTTTCCATCTGAAGTCTTGATTCCTCCCTGCTTAAGTTTCTTGTGGGCCAATGACTCATTGGCCCACAACCAAGAAGCAGGGAGGAATCATGACTTCTGATGGAAAAAAAATACTAATATTCGAAAAACTAATATATAGCACTATATTTGAAATATTCTCGAAATCTCGAAGTTGTGATATTCAAGATAAAAATTAGCTTTTTGAATATTCGCGCTCAACGCTAGATTTGAAGGGGACATTTAATCTGGTAAGGCTAAAGGAGGGGGACGAATGGAAGACGGTCTTTAATACCCTTGAAGGTCATTTTGAGAATTTTGTCATGCCTTTAGGGTTGACCAATGCTCCTGCAGTTTTTCAACATTTCTTCAATGACATCTTTCATCATCTGGTGGGCAGGTTTGTGGTGGTGTATCTGGATGATATTTTAATTTATTCCCCGAAGCATCAGGATCACGTGAGACAGGTCTTACAGATCCTAAGGGAGAATAAATTGTATGCCAAGATGGAGAAGTGTGTATTTGCGGTACTGGAAGTACAATTTCTGGGTTACCTACTCTCCTTCGGGTTTTCGTATGGATCCGGAAAAAGTCCGTGCTGTGTTGGACTGGGATCGACCCAAAAATCTGAAAGTGCTCATGCGGTTTTTCGGGTTCACCAACTACTACCGTAAATTTATCTTGAATTACTCGACTGTTGTCAAACCGTTAACAGATATGACTAAGAAAGGTGCAGATTTCTCAGTCTGGTCTGATGAGGTATTACATGCCTTTTCAGCGGTGAAGGAGTGTTTTGCTTCTGCTCCTATACTGGTGCAACCTGATGTGTCACAGCCATTCATTATGGAAGTCGACGCATCCGAGGTAGGGTTTGAGCAGTCTTGTCGCAGAGTCCTTCTCCTAGCAAATGGCGCCCATGTGCTTTTTTCTCTAAAAAACTCTACTGCTGAAAGAAATTATAATGTAGGTAATAGAGAGTTGCTGGCCATTAAGTTGGCTTTTGAGGAATGGCATCATTGGTTGGAAGGAGTGATTCATCCCATTACGGTAATTACTGATCACAAAAATCTGGCTTATCTGGAGTCGGCTAAACATCTGAACCCAAGGTAGGCCAGATGGTCGTTGTTTTTTACCAGATTTTATTTCGTTGTCACCTATCACTCTGGGGTTAAGAACGTCAAAGCGGATGCTTTGTCACATAGCTTTCCCGGGGGGGGGGGGGAAAGGTGATTTGGAGGATCTTGGCCTGATATTAGCTGAAGGGGATTGGTTGCATCCGCCCTTTATCCGGAACTTGAGGCAGAGGTGTTGGAGGCCCAGGGAGATGCACCTGATTCTTGTCCTCCAGGGAAGTTGTTTGTTCCTTCGGAACTACGGCACAAGGTGTTTCAAGAACATCACTGTACTGTTCTTACGGGACACCCTGGGAGAAGATCCACAGTTGATCTCATTTCCTGGAGATTCTGGTGGCGTAAATGTATTGAGGGCTATGTGTGAGACTTGTGCGCGTGCCAAGGTGACACATACTCGGCCTTCAGGATTTCTACTTCCCTTGTCTATCCTGTCCCGACCGTGGACTCATTCTTTCATGGACTTTATCACAGATTTGCCTAATTCCTCAGGGAAAACGGTGATTCTGGTGGTTGTTGATCGCTTCGGCAAGATGTCGTACTTCATAGCATTATTGTAATGACCGGCGCCACGCAAAGGGGGGGGAAATGGGAAGGCCCTGTCCAAGGGAGAGGGAAAGGTGGTGACCCCTGACTCACCTTGCGACTGGCACCTGACTGCCCTGACGTCCCTAGACGGGTTCCTCACCCGTATGCCGATCACGTGCCTAAACCCTGGCTTTCCCTAGGATGAGCCCTGAGTAGTGAACGGGGCGGTGGGATCACTAGTCCGCACCACTGACACTAAGCGGAAAACACCAAGGAGAGGACAGACAATACAGACAAACATATAATCCCAGGTGGGCGACAACAACAGACCACCAAGGCCCAACAGGGATCCGGAGGGTAATGTTCTGGAACAACAACCAGGGAACACAACTACACAGCTCCAGTGGGTCAGTATAGAAGTCCAGGCAGGAAGCTCTATATCTGGCAACCAGAGAAGTGGGAGATGGGAATATAAGGAGGTTGGGATTGCTGGACAAGAAACAGCTGAGGAGGAGAAGCTACGGATCCCTGAGTGAGCCAAAAGGGTTGCAAGGCAAACCCAGAAAGCTACCATTACGAAACAGCACGGTCTTTGTACATCGAGCGCGCAGCCACCCGCTGCGACTTCCTGACCCCGGGTATAACGGAGTCAGGCGTGGCTCTTGACACCCTCGTGACAATTATCAGGTCTACCTAATGCTAAAACTCTCACACAAGTGTTTGTCATAACATCGTGAAACTACACGGTATCCCCTCTGATGTGGTGTCTGATAGGGGGACTCAGTTTGTTTCCAGATTCTGGAAGGCATTCTGTACTTACCTGGGGGTCCAATTGTCCTTCTCTTTGGCTTTTCATGCTCAGTCAAATGGACAGACTGAGCACACTAACCAGAATTTGGAGACTTATTTGAGATGTTTTGTCTCGGAGAATCAGGAGGAGTGGTCTTCATTTTTGTTGTGGCTGAGTTTGCCATAAATAACCGTAGGGAGGAGTCCACTGATAAGTCGCTGTTTTTTGGAACATATGGGTTCCATCCGCAGTTTGACACATTTTCTGGTACTGACTACTGAGACTTCTGGTATACCGGAAGAGAAAAGATTTTCCTCTTTGTTGTCATCTATTTGGCGGAAAATTCAAAACAATATAAAAAAAATTGGCAAAATGTATAAACGTATGGCTGACAAGAGACGTATGAGTGGTCTGGACCTCAATGTTTCTTGTGGACAGCCACACAGAATCAAAGACTCTAAGTTGGAAGTTGGGGCCAAGGTTTATTTGGCCATATAAGATCTCTACCTAATCCAGTTGCTTTTCGTCTTGAACTTCCGCAGGCTTTAAAAACTCATAATGTTTTTCACAAATCATTACTGAAAAAATATGTTGAACTTGCTGAACCGTCCTCCTTACCTCCTGCTCCTGTCTTGGTGGACAGTAATCTTGAATTTAAGATTGCCAGAATAGTTAACTCACAAATTCTCAGTCGTTCTCTTCAGTATCTCGGGCACTGGAAAGGTCATGGTCCAGAGGAGAGAATGTGGGTTCCTTCGACCGACGTTAATGCCAGTTGCCTTGTGAAGGCCTTTCACATGGCGCATCCTGGTAAAGTCGGCCCTGGGTGTCCGGAGGTCACCCGTAGAGGAAGAAGGGTACTGTCACCACATGGAAGGGGAGGAACTGAAGTGCCAGCAACTTGGCCAGGAGCACATAAAGCTTCTTCGCCTTTGGATGAGTGTGCGCATACTGTTGTCTTTTTGCAATCGCCTTGGTAATTGATTGCTGATGAAACGAGTGACGAGGAGTAAGAGAAGGAGTGGGGCAGGAGCATAAGGAGCAGTAATTGATGGGAAGGAAACACAGGTCTTTTTTGCTTAGATGGTAAAGCCTTGACTGTTGGAGATGGGGTGTGGGCCACTGGCTGATGCAGCGTTTGCTGAGTCAGGCTGTACCCACTGCATTAGCGCCACAGTTTTCCCAGGCCAATTTATGGTGAGCACCCTAAAATCTGTAGCATCAGTCTGCATTTTCACCTCAATTACACAATTAGGGATTTACAGATAAACTTATGTATATAAGAAAGTAAACATCCTAAAATTTGTAGTTCCAAGTTGCAATTTTACCCCATTTACACATTTAGGGATTTACTGATATATTTATGTATCAAAGAATATGAGCACCCTAGAATCTGTAGTATCAGGATGCAATTTCACACCAAAATGGGTCAAAAGAAGGACTTGACAGGCTCAGAAAAGTCAAAAATAGTGAGATATCTTGCAGAGGGATGCAGCACTCTTAAAATTGCAAAGCTTCTGAAGCGTGATCATCGAACAATCAAGCGTTTCATTCAAAATAGTCAACAGGGTCGCAAGAAGCGTGTGGAAAAACCAAGGCGCAAAATAACTGCCCATGAACTGAGAAAAGTCAAGCGTGCAGCTGCCAAGATGCCACTTGCCACCAGTTTGGCCATATTTCAGAGCTGCAACATCACTGGAGTGCCCAAAAGCACAAGGTGTGCAATACTCAGAGACATGGCCAAGGTAAGAAAGGCTGAAAGACGACCACCACTGAACAAGACACACAAGCTGAAACGTCAAGACTGGGCCAAGAAATATCTCAAGACTGATTTTTCTAAGGTTTTATGGACTGATGAAATGAGAGTGAGTCTTGATGGGCCAGATGGATGGGCCCGTGGCTGGATTGGTAAAGGGCAGAGAGCTCCAGTCCGACTCAGACGCCAGCAAGGTGGAGGTGGAGTACTGGTTTGGGCTGGTATCATCAAAGATGAGCTTGTGGGGCCTTTTCGGGTTGAGGATGGAGTCAAGCTCAACTCCCAGTCCTACTGCCAGTTTCTGGAAGACACCTTCTTCAAGCAGTGGTACAGGAAGAAGTCTGCATCCTTCAAGAAAAACATGATTTTCATGCAGGACAATGCTCCATCACAGGCGTCCAAGTACTCCACAGCGTGGCTGGCAAGAAAGGGTATAAAAGAAGAAAATCTAATGACATGGCCTCCTTGTTCACCTGATCTGAACCCCATTGAGAACCTGTGGTCCATCATCAAATGTGAGATTTACAAGGAGGGAAAACAGTACACCTCTCTGAACAGTGTCTGGGAGGCTGTGGTTGCTGCTGCACGCAATGTTGATGGTGAACAGATCAAAACACTGACAGAATCCATGGATGGCAGGCTTTTGAGTGTCCTTGCAAAGAAAGGTGGCTATATTGGTCACTGATTTGTTTTTGAATGTCAGAAATGTATATTTGTGAATGTTGAGATGTTATATTGGTTTCACTGGTAAAAATAAATAATTTAAATGGGTATATATTTGTTTTTTGTTAAGTTGCCTAATAATTATGCACAGTAATAGTCACCTGCACACACAGATATCCCCCTAAAATAGCTAAAACTAAAAACAAACTAAAAACTACTTCCAAAAATATTCATGTAACGGTCACGTCCACACACACACAGGGGGAAGGGTAGTGACCACTGCGCTCCACCCTCACCCCTGGCCCTGCCTACTTGCCTCACGAGTCCTGATGACAGGGGACAACTGGACGGCAATCCCTAACTTAGGATATGTGCAGGGAAGACAGACAAGACAAAATACGGAACATGAACGGACCGGGTCAGAACCAAGAGAGCTACGCAGTACAACGGATTAAGCAAAGAATGGTCAGGAGAAGCCGGGGTCAAATACCAGGAGAGTAGCGAAGTACAAGAGGAGTCCTAAGAGAGTAGTCAGGTGGGAGCCGAGGTCACAATACCAGGATGTATGCGCAGTACAGGAGGAGCAGGCAGAGGATCGTCAGGGAACAGGATCAGGTAAATATTCAGTAGTCCAACAAATAGCCAGGAGCCTAGAAATTAACAGGCAACCTGTAGCCAGCAAGCTGCCTGTATTTATAGTGGGGAGTGAGGGTCATGTGACGTGGCCAGCATCACATGACCGACAGACCAACCAGTCGAGCACCGAGTGATCAGCTCGGCGCTCAAGGCAGACTAGGAGCAGGGAGCCACCCAGCTAGTAAAGCCGCCCTGGGAATGAGGTCAAACACAGAACCTCATTCCAAAAGCTAAGCAACAGTTCTGCGGGCAATGGGGGACCGAGTGCACCTTCGGAACCCCGTGACAATTCAGCTCTGATATTAATGAGTTATTTTGGGTTCATTGAGAACATGGTTGTTGTTCAATAATAAAATTAATCCTCAAAAATACAACTTGCCTAATAATTCTGCACTCCCTGTATCAGGCTGCAATTTCACCCCAATTACACAATTAGGGATTAGCGGATATACTTATGTATTATAGAACTTGAGCACCCTAAAATCTATAGTATCAGCAAGAAATTTCACCCTAATTAGACAATCAAGGATTAACAGATTGAACTATATATAAAATAATATAAACACCCTAAAATCTGTGGTATCAAGACGCAATTTTACCCCAATTAGACAATCAAGAATTAACGCATTGAATTATATATAAATGAACCTGAACGTCCCAAGTTCTGTAGTATCAGACTGCAATTGCACTCCAATAACAGAATTAAGTACTACTGGAACTACTCATGTATTAAAGCATGCAAACAACCTAAAATCTGTAGTATTAGAACACTTTTTAACCCAAATTAGTGCAGTAGGTGTAATAGTTTAGCTCCTATTAGCCAAGTTTTACACTCTTCTATTGGTCCCTGCTCTCTTCCCTATAGTGTGGATAATGCCTCCCTATTATATCCCTACAGTATCAATAATCTGTCACTGAACTGCTCAATAGTAATTTTTTGTTAATAAAGTCTTTCGTAATCACTGTACCTAGTGCCTGTCACATCTCTCCCTGCACTAAGTTCACTGGAAAAAGGCGGAGACCAGGCAGGAGGTAACTTTTTATAGGGCTGTGACATCACAGGGGCTGGCTATCTGCTGTTTGGCTATCTGCATGTTATTATGGGTGATCCTTCGTTACACAGCCTTCTTGCTTCGTCTTTCTAACATATGTAGCAGCAAAATATGATTTGTTGCCACGAAGCGCAAGGAAATTTGACTTCGGAACAAATCTGATATTTTCTGAAATTTGGATCGAATTCCACTTCGTCAACTTATATTCGATCATCTCTAGCCACTATGCTGTTGCCACCCTCAACATTCAGCGACGTGGCCACGAATGTCCCAGGTTAGCCTTGTTGACATCACCGTTTATTTTACCCTTCTTCTGATCTCTCAAAACAACCCAAAAATGAAAAATAAAACTGATCCTGTCTTTGGAGCATCCATAAGACCTCCATTACACGCTCAGTATTTAGCATCAGGATTTAATCATGATTTGGAAGCCAAAAGCAGGAGTAGGTCCAAAACACAGAATACATAGAAATATTTCCATCATGTGTTATCTCTGTTTTGGACCCACTCCTGTTTTTTTGGGGCCTTACCAATACTCATGAAATAGTGATGCAAAAAAACTGACCAAATACTGACCGTGTGAAAAAAGGTCATGCAGGACCTCTTTTCAATCTGAATAAAACCGATTCCAGAGGCAAATTGCCAAAACTCATGCAAATTGAGCATGCGGCCTCTATCACATGGTCAGTATTTTGCATCAGGATTTGATCATGATTTGGAAACCAAAAGCAGGAGTGGGTACAAAACACAGAAGACATACAAATGTTCCCATCAGGTGTCAACTCTGTGGAGTCAATGTACTATGCGGTCTGTGGACCAAAAAATCCCTTTAGGGGTCTCTAACTAATAGTAAAATAAACCTTTATTTAATCAATATTAAAATCTAAATACAATAAGGAAACACTAAATGTTAAAATTATCAGAGTGCAGTGAGATATCATATATATTCAACTCTCAACTGCTGATAGTTGCTAATGGCAATTCAGGGATCTTGTCCCATTCAGCATTTGTATTTATATGTACCTGTCGTGGTACATTAACTATGAACGTGCTGGGAGCAAGGGAACTGTTGTGTGTGTATATAATATAGCACTTTTTGATGGCAGGGGGTGGTGTTGCTACCTATATAATCAAACCAATATGAAGTGTTGGCAGAGTATAGATTTATAGCTTTTGTTTGCAATGAAATTTACCCCCCAGCCCAGCAAACTGTTAGTGCGTGGCTTCTGTCACATAGCAACCAAGCGTCTTCTCACTGTACACTGTCTAAAATTTGTGTTATAGCGCTAGACTATAACATCCCTCCCGACATGTTTCGCCACTAGCGTGGCTTCGTCAGGGGAAGTGGGGTACTCTGTGGAGTGGAACCACTCCTCTTTATTTTTGCCTTAGCAATACTGATCTATTACTGACCAAATAATGACCATGTGAAATTATATGCTCAAAAGACAAGATCCGTTTTTTTTGGGGTTGTTCTGATGTATCAGAAGAAAGGAAAAATAAACAGTGACGTCAACACAAACTTACTACTGACACCCTCTACACTCCCTCTATACGAGATCGCATATGTCAGCACAAATCTTCGGTTCGACGCAAAAATCTCTTACTCCCAGTACCGTCCCATTTTGAAGCAGCCGGGCATAACCTGTCACAACTCAAATACCAGGTTATCGAACAAATTTTACCCCACAGGAGGGGGTACGATCGGGTCACACAATTAAAAAATGTGAAGCTTTCTGGATCCACAAAATGGACTGTTTGGAACCAAAGGGACTTGTGGCAAAACCAACCTCGCCACTGGGTTTTGGAGAGGACTGGCTGCTGGCCTCTTGCCCCAGGATTATGGGCCATATACTAACTTTTAAACCCCTGAACCGATTCAAGTGAATTTTGGATAGGTTTGTCCCCAAGTTATACTGTTAAAATTGATGTAAGTTATATGTATGGCCAATGTAAACTCACAAAGTTGTAACAATTTATAATAAGTGTAACTTGTCAGCTTGGGAGGAAAATGCTGGGTGTCTTTCTATTGTGCCATTGTCCCATTGTGTGTTTAAATGGTGATGTCTGTTCTGTTGTCCTCACATGTGTATTGGCGATCTCCCTTTGTCCTCAGAGATAATTGGATTGCTCCTCAGGTTGTCTCCGGGACAGAGAGGAGGAGACCATGATGCATTGTGGGGATATGTTGTCCTATGTCACAGTCTTCATTCTGGTCCTCTGGGGGCGTGAACGATTGGTTGCTGTAGTTACATTGTATGTGTTGTAAATTACTGATTGGTTGTATTTCAAACCCCTGTGGGCAGTACTATGTTTGTGGTTTATGAATAAAAGAGGCTGTACGTGAAGTACAGTCAAACCACTGCTTGACCCTCAACACGGAGCCTTGTCTCGTTATTTGGGGGAATCACTGTATGCTGTTAGAGGACCGATTGCCAGAAGTGTAAGATCCCTGTTCGTCTGCTAGCAGCTATTCGTGAGGTTCCAGTTTGGAGTGCTACTTTGTATCCAGTTCGGGAATTTGGTGTATCCTGCAGTAGCTGTGCCTGTCTCTCAGAAAGGGGCTTATCGCCTAAACGGATTTTAACCCCTTGTCTGCTGAAACGGTCCGTTACAGGACTTAATAGAGACTATGAGATACAATGTTTCACATGACATCGTGGCGAAACACGGATTAGTTCCATGGAAAATAGTACAGATTTTTTAACATGGATTATTATGTACCTCTAATCATATACCTTTTCCTTTTTCCTCAGGTTATATAATGAATGTCGGGCTGTGACATATGGTTTGATATCCTTTTCTTGATATAGAGCTATAAGCCTTATTTTGTTCCTTTTATACACTCTGGGATTAGTATCCTAATGCATATCCCCTTTCATTAAGGTACACCTCACATTAGGCCAAATATCATGATCCTAATATCTCTACTAATGTAAAAGTCAAGCCATATTAAATTAAATGCACCCCATGTACTTTGATTCGAATATCTTTCTCAATCAATTGTACTCCAACATGCCAGCATTAACGCTTGAACTATCACATCGAGACGCAGGTGGTGGAACGCACCATTTCCGGACTCCTATGGAACGCATGGCCCTTCTGGCCATGCGTCACGCCACATCCGCCCGATCATGTGACCCGTGAGACGCAAGGTGGAACGCATCAACCCGGAAGAGAGCCTTGGAGCTCTCGGCACACAGTGACATGCCCCCCCACGCTACATAGAGGCGCACAGAGTAGACACCAGAGCGCATTCCCAGCTAGGCGTGTGGACACACGCCATTACCTGAAAAGCACAGCGCAGACTGGCGCACTACTTAACAGCGGCAGTGGGTAAGTTCTCCACAATACATATCAATTAGGGCTGCTTAGAGATTTGCTAGGTCGGCTCAACCAATCACCCTGGCCCCACCATACCAGAGCCACCTTCACTGGCATGCAATGACATGCAATCCGATACTTCAGGACCTCTCCACTAGTCTGCTCCTCCTGTGGTCTCCCCCATACATAACTAGCACGTGAGATTATACTGTATACACTACCTCTATATCATGGTCACAAACATAGGTTTCTTTTCCTTAACATATATGTCCTATATACTCCTATCACTGGAGATGTTGACTCAAGTATGCTGCTAATTTTTTCTTTTTATTTTCTCCAATTTTTCCTTGTTTTTGATGTTTATTCTAAGTATCCTTTTATTCAAAGAACTTGGTTGCAATTAATACCTTTGTACTATGTGACTGGTGTATGCAAAATTGTCCTATGGATACCAAGCTTATTATTTGCACCATGTGTTGGTATATATACTTTTACACGATTATAATTGTCACTTTTTCAATTGTATTGTCACACAGTTTGATAAAGGCCATCCAGGCCGAAACGTCACATTTTGACGCCGCACCTCAAATAAACAGAATATTATTTGACACACAGAGCTGGAGTTTTTCTATTTCATTACTATACGGGGTGGGAACCCGACTCCAAGCGACAACTTCCAGAGTGCCAGGAGGTTGACATCTCTACTAGATTTTCCCTTACTGGACTGAGCACCTGTAACCAACATTATGGCAAGTGAAACTCTTTCCTTTGAACAGGACGAGATTGCACATATGCTATCACAAGTCAACATCTCCAGTGATTTTCTACAAACCTCACCATCAGAGCTAAAGTCCAGGGACCTTGAGAGGGAATCCCGAAGACTGCTGAATTATGAACTCCACTGCATTACATTGGCGGAATACCTTAAAGTACAAAGAATCCCTCGCGGCCTCAGGATCCGCACGAGACCTACATTCTTTAAGGACAACTCCGAATTTTGTAACAAGTTTGAACGCATTTTAAATAAGTGTTCCTTTGACCTTATTGCTTTAACACTATCATATCTTATCGACTGTACATGATACTGCCTCTATTTCTATCAATAATAAAAATAATAACAACAAAATTTCTTTCAGTGGCAAAGTTATGAATATTTATCAATTTTTATGTATTTTTAGATTTTTATCCATTCCCATAGGATTATTTAAATATATCTATAGATGTTTCAAGACATTTTCAATAGTTTTGGATACTATATAATATATAAACTAATAGGACATCTAATGTTTCTGGAATTTTATAGGGATTTCATCATAGAGTAATATGCAAATATATATTTTTATCCCTAATATATTAATATTTATTTTTTACTTTTTATCGCTATTTTTGTTTTTATTTTTATTTTTACCAATATATTGATATACACGCTATTGGATATATTGCTGGGTACCTTTTACTATTGAAAGTATTATTGAAATCTATATAACATAACTTTTTATGCTATCCAATTATTTGTTTGATCATAAAATCCCTTTTTGTTCTATTTTATTCTCCACATTCTTTGAAAAAAAATTTTAACAAAATTTTTTATAAAAAAAACTTTTATGTTAATTCCCTATAATAACATTTTTAATTCACCATTCAAAAATATATATATGTACTGGTAAATATTTATGGAATGTTCTCTATATATGGTGTAGATATGCAGACATTTAACTGTTTAGACGTTTTTGCAGTTACAACACATACCCAAAAAAACCGCTAAGGAACCGCAAGGATATTGACTTATTTTAGTAATTATATGATACCATCGACTTAAAGATGTAGACACATATCATCGATGGCTGAAAGAATGGAAGTTTATAACAAATACAACCAAGCCGCTTCTTTATACAAGTAATGAAATTATTTTTCCGATAGGATAATTATCCCCATAGGACTTCCGGAACCAAGTACGAACCGGGTTTTGTAAAAGTCCTCTTGTGGAGTATAAAAGAAAGGTCTTTTGGGGTGGTCAGATAGCCACTGAGGAAGGGGATACTCTAGCCCCGAAACGCGTCTGGTCTGACCCCCCAAGTTCAACTTTATGTGAGTGCACCACATCGACCCCAATCAGGAACAAGCTTGTACCGTTTTTATAAAGATAAGTCGGTCTGAAACTCTCGCCCGGAAGGCTGCGATACTGTAACCGCATACAAACAAGCGGAACCACGTGCAGCAAGCTGAACAGGGTAACAGGTGACCCCGATTATTTACTCATTGCGGGATTCACCTGACCGTAACGAAAAATCCGGGAATAAAGTTCCGAGAGACGGCTGAAGCTTCTTCTATACGAGAGAAACCCTCTAACACCGGTAAGACTGTTCCTTAATATATTTTCATCCTATTGTCGGATCCCTCTCTGACTGTAAGCGGGACGCCGCTAAGTCAGCTACGGAGTAAGTCAATACTTACAATTTCTGCACTTTTGGCCATATCAAGGCCAGTTATCTATCCCTAACTAACATTTGGTTCACTTGGACTCCCATGACCACTCCGGGGCAGTGAATTCTTATGTCTGGTTGATTATTACATCATCACCTAATCGCGGCTTATATTTGTACACAGTTCATATATCTACTAACTATTGTCTGCACTGAATTTATATTGATACTAGATTGCTATTAGTCTAATCATCTTGTATTTCAGCTGTCCATTTGTGTTTTAGGTGTAGCTATCAGTCACGGGCGGTACCCTTACCATCCAGTGACTGGTCTACACATTGACCACAAATATAGAGTATTTTTTACATGGATTTTTATATGAACCTTTTGTGAATTATTGTTTAAGCGTGCAAACCTTATATTACTCAACGGTTTTGTATTTATATATTTATATATCTGATACTGCAATTACCGCCAATTTATTTGTCTTTTTAACTTAATAAATTTTTGGTCACCATATATCCTTAGGTGTGCCCAGTCATTCCTTTTCTAATTCCAATTCTTTCTTTGTAACAGCGGGGTGACGCTGTAAGACTGAGAGCACCCTTCTTTGGTGTATCAACCTCCCTGTGCATCCGACTAACACTATTTTATCTGATACTTATTCTTGTCACCCTAGTGGATAGCACGGTTGTTTGATCCATCATGGATATCTGGGATCATATGGAGATTAAAAAGCAAAAGGTAGACAATTTCCTTTTCGACAACTCCAATTCAGACACTAGTAATTCTGACGTATGTATCAATAATACCTTTAGAGAACTGGAAATATTATTAATCCGCCAGTTAAAACAACGGTGGGAAATTAAAACATTAAGAAGATGCATAGAAATTGATAAAATTCCCAAAGGACTACTGATCTACAAAAACCCTGCACAAGATTTGTGCAATGATGCATTCAATAAAGAATGGGAGGATCTCCTTCATGGACAGTCGGTTGCATGTACAAAATTGATTATTAAAAGACGTACAGAAATACTGGAGGAAACTACCAAACGTATCTCCGATTTAAAATTAATAATAGATAAATTCACTAGGAGTGAAGAAATCAACTTAATCCAGACAGATATATGCAAAAACCTAGACAGAATAGAACAAGAAATAATAGAGAAAAAAGTAAAAAAATTGAACTTTAAAAGAAGAGGGAGAACTGATAGGGAAACTAACAATAGGGAAGGACATGATGAACATGTTCCAACAATAAGAGCAACTAGTAACACGATAAATGAAAGAGACACGATTGAACAAGAACCAACAACAAGTGAACATTTTAATATACCCACATATAATAGATTCGAAATGTTAGAAGAAACGAATCATTTTTTAGACCGCACCCCCCCACACCACCGCTCACGTATAAGACCAAGATCACCTCCACTGAAAGCACAAACTACACAGAAAAACACACATATAGATCACCAATACAACTTGAGAAACAAAAACCAAAATGCGTCACAGATACACAAGACCCCAAACACGAGGAGACACAACTCACAGAACGAGTATCACAATCACAATTACACACACAGGGTGAGACACTACGACACAGAAAGGGGAAGACACGAAGAGGAACAAGGAGAAAAAGGACACCATCACTACAGATATCACCCATAATCACAAATGACGCAATCATTAACCTAAGCTCAGTAACCCTATCAGATACACAGAAACAACTTCTCAATAAGGGTTTAAAATTCGCACCCACAAAACCACTCAATAAATTTGAAACTTTTATTGGAGTGGAAAAATTCATAAGGAAATTATGTTTAAAAAAGTATTTCCTAAAAAATCCAGTGAACCGAGTATCTACTCCTCAAATAAATAACGATCCAATCATACACACTTCTTTGAAAAATAAATCAAAAAAATATCCGAGAAATGAACTCAGTCAAGAACTGATTACATTCAAGGAATGTGTAATGAAGGACGTAAAAAAGATAAAAAACAATTCGAAATACAAACGTAATAATTTGACACAAAAAGAAATTACAGCACTCAAACATTTACAAAAGGAGAATAATATAATAATCCGTCCAGCGGACAAAGGTGGTTCCATAGTGATTCAAGACACTGAAAAATACAATGCGGAATGCCTGCGGCAACTGACGGATACCAGTACCTATCAACTTTTAAAAAAAGATCCAACAGATCAATTTTATATGAATTTAGGGAACCTATGCAAGAAAGGAATGGATAGTGGAATTTTAAACAGTGAAGAACACGATTTTATTTTAAATAAATACCCCCGAATCCCGGCTTTTTATTGCCTTCCAAAAATCCATAAGGATAAATCAAATCCACCTGGACGCCCCATTATCTCAGGGATTGAATCACTAACCGCAAATCTCTCAATGTACATTGACATTTTACTCCAAACTAAAGTTAAAAATACACCTTCTTATGTCAAAGACACTACGCAAATAATAAAGAAAATAGAAAATATGCAGTTTGAGAAACACTGGATAATGGGATCTTTGGACGTGCAATCCTTGTATACGGTCATTGACCATATACAAGGCAAACAAGCAATAAAAAAACAATTAACAACGGAAGGTAGACTAACAGATAAACAGATAAACTTTTTAATTGAGGGTATTGATTTTATTTTAAATCATAATTATTTCTATTTTAATGGATCCTTTTATCTTCAGATTCGAGGCACTGCCATGGGCACCAGGTTCGCCCCCAGTTACGCAAACTTGTTCATGGCTGACTGGGAGGAGCAGTTTGTGGCCCCCAGACTGGGGACGGACCTGGTGCTCTGGCAAAGATACATAGATGATGTGTTTTTTATCTGGAAATCGGGACCCGATTCACTCAACCAGTTTTTAGAAGATATTAATAACAATGATCTTAATCTTAAATTCTCAGGAACAAATAGTAAAGAAATTTTAGAATTTTTAGATTTAAAAATTTATGTAGAGGATAATGTACTCAAAACATGTACATTCATCAAGCCCTCAACACGGAACAGTTATATCCTTTTTAACAGCTGCCACCTGCCAAGTTGGCTAACCAATATTCCGCAGGGTCAGTTCCAAAGGTTGAGACGCAATTGCACAATGATGGACCAATTCGAAATGGAGGCCGAAAAAATGAAAATAGAATTTTTAAAAAAAGAATATCCAGAAGAAATTTTAGATTCAGCATTGGATAAAGTTACTAAAATGGATAGAGAGGAGTTTTTCAAAGATAAAATTAAAAACCATAAAGATAAAATAGACAACCAAGTCAAAATAATACTGCCCTACAGTAGCGAACATGGTAAAATAAAAAACATTATCATTAAACATTGGGACATTATTAAAAAAGAAAAAACTATAGGTACAATAATTCCATTAAAACCCTTGATTGTTTTTACTAAAGCACCAACATTAGGAAACAAAATAGCTCCTACAGTCAAGGAGGACGAACAAAGAAAAAACATTCCGTCAATACAAAAATGGATGGACCTTAAGGGTTTCTTTAGATGCGGCCAATGTGGCATTTGCAAATTAACATCTTTTGCAAAACAAACAAAGGAAATAATTGCCACTACAAATGGACATAAACATATTATAAAAGAATTCCTAACTTGTAGCACAGAGAATGTGATCTACATAATAGAATGTCCTTGCAAGCGCCAATACATAGGCAGGACTAAAAGAACCCTTAAGAAACGCCTTTCCGAACATATATCAAATATTAAAAAAGGCGTAGACACTCATTCACTTTCTAAACATTTTAAAATTGCGCACAATAGTGACCCATCTAATTTAAAATTTGCTGCCATAGATAAAGTTCCATATAGCTGGAGAAAAGGCAATCACATCAGTAAAATGTCAAGATTAGAAACACAGAGAATCTTTGAAATGGAGACCATGATTCCCGATGGCTTAAATGCTGAATACGAACTTTTTGGCTTTTTATAGACATTTGTTTGGGGCCTGCCTTTGAGGGTGGGCTTTGCCGAATAGCTTTTTGCCCCGGCTGGCTCCCCCTCGACGGCAGTCCCCTTACATTAACATCGATCGACTGTACATGATACTGCCTCTATTTCTATCAATAATAAAAATAATAACAACAAAATTTCTTTCAGTGGCAAAGTTATGAATATTTATAAATTTTTATGTATTTTTTGATTTTTATCCATTCCCATAGGATTATTTAAATATATCTATAGATGTTTCAAGACATTTTCAATAGTTTTGGATACTATATAATATATAAACTAATAGGACATCTAATGTTTCTGGAATTTTATAGGGATTTCATCATAGAGTAATATGCAAATATATATTTTTATCCCTAATATATTAATATTTATTTTTTACTTTTTATCGCTATTTTTGTTTTTATTTTTATTTTTACCAATATATTGATATACACGCTATTGGATATATTGCTGGGTACCTTTTACTATTGAAAGTATTATTGAAATCTATATAACATAACTTTTTATGCTATCCAATTATTTGTTTGATCATAAAATCCCTTTTTGTTCTATTTTATTCTCCACATTCTTTGAAAAAAAATTTTAACAAAATTTTTTATAAAAAAAACTTTTATGTTAATTCCCTATAATAACATTTTTAATTCACCATTCAAAAATATATATATGTACTGGTAAATATTTATGGAATGTTCTCTATATATGGTGTAGATATGCAGACATTTAACTGTTTAGACGTTTTTGCAGTTACAACACATACCCAAAAAAAACGCTAAGGAACCGCAAGGATATTGACTTATTTTAGTAATTATATGATACCATCGACTTAAAGATGTAGACACATATCATCGATGGCTGAAAGAATGGAAGTTTATAACAAATACAACCAAGCCGCTTCTTTATACAAGTAATGAAATTATTTTTCCGATAGGATAATTATCCCCATAGGACTTCCGGAACCAAGTACGAACCGGGTTTTGTAAAAGTCCTCTTGTGGAGTATAAAAGAAAGGTCTTTTGGGGTGGTCAGATAGCCACTGAGGAAGGGGATACTCTAGCCCCGAAACGCGTCTGGTCTGACCCCCCCAAGTTCAACTTTATGTGAGTGCACCACATCGACCCCAATCAGGAACAAGCTTGTACCGTTTTTATAAAGATAAGTCGGTCTGAAACTCTCGCCCGGAAGGCTGCGATACTGTAACCGCATACAAACAAGCGGAACCACGTGCAGCAAGCTGAACAGGGTAACAGGTGACCCCGATTATTTACTCATTGCGGGATTCACCTGACCGTAACGAAAAATCCGGGAATAAAGTTCCGAGAGACGGCTGAAGCTTCTTCTATACGAGAGAAACCCTCTAACACCGGTAAGACTGTTCCTTAATATATTTTCATCCTATTGTCGGATCCCTCTCTGACTGTAAGCGGGACGCCGCTAAGTCAGCTACGGAGTAAGTCAATACTTACAATTTCTGCACTTTTGGCCATATCAAGGCCAGTTATCTATCCCTAACTAACATTTGGTTCACTTGGACTCCCATGACCACTCCGGGGCAGTGAATTCTTATGTCTGGTTGATTATTACATCATCACCTAATCGCGGCTTATATTTGTACACAGTTCATATATCTACTAACTATTGTCTGCACTGAATTTATATTGATACTAGATTGCTATTAGTCTAATCATCTTGTATTTCAGCTGTCCATTTGTGTTTTAGGTGTAGCTATCAGTCACGGGCGGTACCCTTACCATCCAGTGACTGGTCTACACATTGACCACAAATATAGAGTATTTTTTACATGGATTTTTATATGAACCTTTTGTGAATTATTGTTTAAGCGTGCAAACCTTATATTACTCAACGGTTTTGTATTTATATATTTATATATCTGATACTGCAATTACCGCCAATTTATTTGTCTTTTTAACTTAATAAATTTTTGGTCACCATATATCCTTAGGTGTGCCCAGTCATTCCTTTTCTAATTCCAATTCTTTCTTTCTTTCTTTCTTTGTAACAGCGGGGTGACGCTGTAAGACTGAGAGCACCCTTCTTTGGTGTATCAACCTCCCTGTGCATCCGACTAACACTATTTTATCTGATACTATCATATCTTCAAGAAGCGATCACCAAGACGAAAGGAGAAATCAAGACCATAGAGGATCAACTCACCACGGTACTACCAGCAGACAAATTTCTACAACTACGAACTAGGATCGAATCCACCCTACAGAACCACAAGAAGGAAATCGAGTCCACGAAACGCAACAAGTTTCTACATGACACGGAGGATTATAGACTCAACAGGGTCTACAAATGGCCCAATTCCATCAGCTCCACCAACAGTCAATACAGATACCGTTCCCAATCAAGGGACTCATCACACTCAGGCTCCGAAGGCGACCCCTACACTCAACAGGATGTCTACACCCAACACTCCTTCAGAGGCCGACGCAGAAACCGGGGAAGATCCGCGACGACGACACGGGGACCAGCCAATATGACAACGAGATCCCAGGTACCGTCTTTAGTCGTTAACATTTCATCACACTCACTAGGACCTGCGGAGATATCCCTTCTTGAGATGGGATTATCATTCTGTCCGTCTAACCAAGTGGACACCTTCCAATTGGATTTAGACCTGCACAGACTTTATAGGAACATTCGCCTAAAGGCACATTTTTTCTGAACTACAGGAGCACAGTAGGACAATCTCTTGTAATCCTAGCCCACAAGTCTCCATTGGGGACTTGGGACTAAGAAACAAGAGCTACTTCATGCCACCCAAGACCAAACCGGCCATAGAGACCTTTATGTAGAGGATAATGTACTCAAAACATGTACATTCATCAAGCCCTCAACACGGAACAGTTATATCCTTTTTAACAGCTGCCACCTGCCAAGTTGGCTAACCAATATTCCGCAGGGTCAGTTCCAAAGGTTGAGACGCAATTGCACAATGATGGACCAATTCGAAATGGAGGCCGAAAAAATGAAAATAGAATTTTTAAAAAAAGAATATCCAGAAGAAATTTTAGATTCAGCATTGGATAAAGTTACTAAAATGGATAGAGAGGAGTTTTTCAAAGATAAAATTAAAAACCATAAAGATAAAATAGACAACCAAGTCAAAATAATACTGCCCTACAGTAGCGAACATGGTAAAATAAAAAACATTATCATTAAACATTGGGACATTATTAAAAAAGAAAAAACTATAGGTACAATAATTCCATTAAAACCCTTGATTGTTTTTACTAAAGCACCAACATTAGGAAACAAAATAGCTCCTACAGTCAAGGAGGACGAACAAAGAAAAAACATTCCGTCAATACAAAAATGGATGGACCTTAAGGGTTTCTTTAGATGCGGCCAATGTGGCATTTGCAAATTAACATCTTTTGCAAAACAAACAAAGGAAATAATTGCCACTACAAATGGACATAAACATATTATAAAAGAATTCCTAACTTGTAGCACAGAGAATGTGATCTACATAATAGAATGTCCTTGCAAGCGCCAATACATAGGCAGGACTAAAAGAACCCTTAAGAAACGCCTTTCCGAACATATATCAAATATTAAAAAAGGCGTAGACACTCATTCACTTTCTAAACATTTTAAAATTGCGCACAATAGTGACCCATCTAATTTAAAATTTGCTGCCATAGATAAAGTTCCATATAGCTGGAGAAAAGGCAATCACATCAGTAAAATGTCAAGATTAGAAACACAGAGAATCTTTGAAATGGAGACCATGATTCCCGATGGCTTAAATGCTGAATACGAACTTTTTGGCTTTTTATAGACATTTGTTTGGGGCCTGCCTTTGAGGGTGGGCTTTGCTGAATAGCTTTTTGCCCCGGCTGGCTCCCCCTCGACGGCAGTCCCCTTACATTAACATCGATCGACTGTACATGATACTGCCTCTATTTCTATCAATAATAAAAATAATAACAACAAAATTTCTTTCAGTGGCAAAGTTATGAATATTTATCAATTTTTATGTATTTTTAGATTTTTATCCATTCCCATAGGATTATTTAAATATATCTATAGATGTTTCAAGACATTTTCAATAGTTTTGGATACTATATAATATATAAACTAATAGGACATCTAATGTTTCTGGAATTTTATAGGGATTTCATCATAGAGTAATATGCAAATATATATTTTTATCCCTAATATATTAATATTTATTTTTTACTTTTTATCGCTATTTTTGTTTTTATTTTTATTTTTACCAATATATTGATATACACGCTATTGGATATATTGCTGGGTACCTTTTACTATTGAAAGTATTATTGAAATCTATATAACATAACTTTTTATGCTATCCAATTATTTGTTTGATCATAAAATCCCTTTTTGTTCTATTTTATTCTCCACATTCTTTGAAAAAAAATTTTAACAAAATTTTTTATAAAAAAAACTTTTATGTTAATTCCCTATAATAACATTTTTAATTCACCATTCAAAAATATATATATGTACTGGTAAATATTTATGGAATGTTCTCTATATATGGTGTAGATATGCAGACATTTAACTGTTTAGACGTTTTTGCAGTTACAACACATACCCAAAAAAAACGCTAAGGAACCGCAAGGATATTGACTTATTTTAGTAATTATATGATACCATCGACTTAAAGATGTAGACACATATCATCGATGGCTGAAAGAATGGAAGTTTATAACAAATACAACCAAGCCGCTTCTTTATACAAGTAATGAAATTATTTTTCCGATAGGATAATTATCCCCATAGGACTTCCGGAACCAAGTACGAACCGGGTTTTGTAAAAGTCCTCTTGTGGAGTATAAAAGAAAGGTCTTTTGGGGTGGTCAGATAGCCACTGAGGAAGGGGATACTCTAGCCCCGAAACGCGTCTGGTCTGACCCCCCCAAGTTCAACTTTATGTGAGTGCACCACATCGACCCCAATCAGGAACAAGCTTGTACCGTTTTTATAAAGATAAGTCGGTCTGAAACTCTCGCCCGGAAGGCTGCGATACTGTAACCGCATACAAACAAGCGGAACCACGTGCAGCAAGCTGAACAGGGTAACAGGTGACCCCGATTATTTACTCATTGCGGGATTCACCTGACCGTAACGAAAAATCCGGGAATAAAGTTCCGAGAGACGGCTGAAGCTTCTTCTATACGAGAGAAACCCTCTAACACCGGTAAGACTGTTCCTTAATATATTTTCATCCTATTGTCGGATCCCTCTCTGACTGTAAGCGGGACGCCGCTAAGTCAGCTACGGAGTAAGTCAATACTTACAATTTCTGCACTTTTGGCCATATCAAGGCCAGTTATCTATCCCTAACTAACATTTGGTTCACTTGGACTCCCATGACCACTCCGGGGCAGTGAATTCTTATGTCTGGTTGATTATTACATCATCACCTAATCGCGGCTTATATTTGTACACAGTTCATATATCTACTAACTATTGTCTGCACTGAATTTATATTGATACTAGATTGCTATTAGTCTAATCATCTTGTATTTCAGCTGTCCATTTGTGTTTTAGGTGTAGCTATCAGTCACGGGCGGTACCCTTACCATCCAGTGACTGGTCTACACATTGACCACAAATATAGAGTATTTTTTACATGGATTTTTATATGAACCTTTTGTGAATTATTGTTTAAGCGTGCAAACCTTATATTACTCAACGGTTTTGTATTTATATATTTATATATCTGATACTGCAATTACCGCCAATTTATTTGTCTTTTTAACTTAATAAATTTTTGGTCACCATATATCCTTAGGTGTGCCCAGTCATTCCTTTTCTAATTCCAATTCTTTCTTTCTTTCTTTCTTTGTAACAGCGGGGTGACGCTGTAAGACTGAGAGCACCCTTCTTTGGTGTATCAACCTCCCTGTGCATCCGACTAACACTATTTTATCTGATACTATCATATCTTCAAGAAGCGATCACCAAGACGAAAGGAGAAATCAAGACCATAGAGGATCAACTCACCACGGTACTACCAGCAGACAAATTTCTACAACTACGAACTAGGATCGAATCCACCCTACAGAACCACAAGAAGGAAATCGAGTCCACGAAACGCAACAAGTTTCTACATGACACGGAGGATTATAGACTCAACAGGGTCTACAAATGGCCCAATTCCATCAGCTCCACCAACAGTCAATACAGATACCGTTCCCAATCAAGGGACTCATCACACTCAGGCTCCGAAGGCGACCCCTACACTCAACAGGATGTCTACACCCAACACTCCTTCAGAGGCCGACGCAGAAACCGGGGAAGATCCGCGACGACGACACGGGGACCAGCCAATATGACAACGAGATCCCAGGTACCGTCTTTAGTCGTTAACATTTCATCACACTCACTAGGACCTGCGGAGATATCCCTTCTTGAGATGGGATTATCATTCTGTCCGTCTAACCAAGTGGACACCTTCCAATTGGATTTAGACCTGCACAGACTTTATAGGAACATTCGCCTAAAGGCACATTTTTTCTGAACTACAGGAGCACAGTAGGACAATCTCTTGTAATCCTAGCCCACAAGTCTCCATTGGGGACTTGGGACTAAGAAACAAGAGCTACTTCATGCCACCCAAGACCAAACCGGCCATAGAGACCTTCATCTCCTTGGTCCAAAAAGACATGACCCAATTTAGGAAAGATCTCAATATGGGCAGGTACAAATAACAAAACAATCTCAATAATGTCCAAAAACAGGCCTTCCTCTCCTTAGCTAAAAGAAAAGACCTTATTATAAAACCAGCCGATAAAGGGGGAGCATTGGTACTAATGGACAAAGTCCAATACAAAACAGAGATATACCGCCAATTACAAGATACAACCATTTACCGTAAACTTACTTCAGACCCCACCCCACAGATTAGAGACAGAATACACAAGATCTTGCAGCAATATCAGATGCTGAACACCATTGACAATGCCACGGTCATGTTCTTATCCAACAACAATCCGGTCATCCCGGTTATATACACGCTACCTAAAATCCACAAAGACCTACACAAGCCGCCTGGCCGACCAATCGTGGCCTCGACTAACTCTATACTGTCACCTCTTTCCATTTTACTGGAAAAATCACTCACTCCGTTGATCAAACAAACAAAATCATTCGTACTCGATACATCAGATTTCCTACAGATAATCCACAACCTCCCACCACTGCCACAAGATACACTACTAGTCACCTGGGATGTCTCGAGCTTATACACATCGATCCAACACAATAAGGGACTGCAGGCCGTCTTCAAATGCCTTACAGCCAATTTCAACAATCCAGATACTATATCGTTCTACATGGACATACTGGAACTTGTTCTTACTAACATTTTTTTCCTTTTTGAAGACTCCTTTTATTTACAGTGCCAGGGGACCGCAATGGGGTCCAATGTGGCCCCTCCATATGCAAATTGCTACATGGCCGAGTTTGAGGAATCCTTCATTTATCCTGACAGTCGTTTTTCGGAACATGTCCTCATTTGGAAACGTTACATTGATGACATTTTCTGCATATGGAGGGGCCCCATGGAGTCCCTGATCGACTTCCACACCTATCTCAACAGCATATACCAAGAATTACAATTTACTATTCATTCCGATCCCGTATCTATCAGCTTCCTAGACACAACAGTCACCAAGACTCCATCAGATACCCTCTCTACAGACCTATATCGTAAACCCACAGACCGTAACAATTTGTTACACTACAACAGTTTCCACGCATTGAATACTAAAAAATCTCTCCCTACCTCCCAATACACGCGGATCAAACTCATTGTTACATCTAGCGACCAGTTACAAACCCGTCTCACTGAAATGAAAGATAGATTCAAGGAGAGAGGGTATCCAGAGCACCTTCTCAGGGAGAAGATTACCATCACACCCAGGAGACCCAAAACCAAACTTAACCGCATACCATTCGTGCACACCTACCACCCTACTACTAAAAAAATACTGAATAGCATTAGAAATCACTGGTCTATCCTACAGAAAGCCTTTCCTAAAGTTGAAGAATTCAGAAATCCCGTTTTAGCCTGCACCCGTAGACTTAAGAACCTAAGAGATCTTCTAGTCAAAGCCGACATTGGCCCAGTACAGACTATTCCAAAACAGAGATTCCTCACAACACAAAGAACAGGGACCTTCCCATGCATCTATTGCCAACAATGTAGCAATGTCTTAAAAGGGACCCATTTCCATCACCCCCAGTCAGGTAAAAGTTTCCCTGTAAGAGGCTTCTTCACATGCGATTCGGCCTTTGTGGTTTATTTACTTAAATGCCCATGTGACAAAATCTATATAGGAGAAACGACCCAAAAAATACGAGATCACATATGTTAGCACAAATCTTTGGTTCAACGCAAAAATCTCTTACTCCCAGTACCGTCCCATTTTGAAGCAGCCGGGCATAACCTGTCACAACTCAAATACCAGGTTATCAAACAAATTTTACCCCACAGGAGGGGGTACGATCGGGTCACACAATTAAAAAAACGTGAAGCTTTCTGGATACACAAAATGGACTGTTTGGAACCAAAGGGACTTAACAGAGACTATGAGATACAATGTTTCACATGACATCGTGGCGAAACACGGATTAGTTCCATGGAAAATAGTACAGATTTTTTAACATGGATTATTATATACCTTTTCCTTTTTCCTCAGGTTATATAATGAATGTCGGGCTGTGACATATAGCTCTATATCAAGAAAAGGATATCAAACCATAAGCCTTATTTTGTTCCTTTTATACACTCTGGGATTAGTATCCTAATGCATATCCCCTTTCATTAAGGTACACCTCACATTAGGCCAAATATCATGATCCTAATATCTCTACTAATGTAAAAGTAAAGCCATATTAAATTAAATGCACCCCATGTACTTTGATTCGAATATTTTTTTTAATCAAATGTACTCCAACATGCCAGCATTAACGCTTGAACTATCACATCGAGACGCAGGTGGTCGAACGCACCATTTCCGGACTCCTATGGAACGCATGGCCCTTCCGGCCATGCATCACTCCACATCCGCCCGATCATGTGACCCGTGAGACACAAGGTGGAACGCATCAACCCGGAAGAGAGCCTTGGAGCTCTCGGCACACAGCGACATGCCCCCCCACGCTACATAGAGGCGCACAGAGTAGACACCAGAGCGCATTCCCAGCTAGGCGTGTGGACACACGCCATTATCTGAAAAGCGCAGCACAGACTGGCGCACTACTTAACAGCGGCAGTGGGTAAGTTCTCCACAATACATATCAATTAGGGCTGCTTAGAGATTTGCTAGGTCGGATCAACCAATCACCCTGGCCCCACCATACCAGAGCCACCCTCACTCAGGGTGACATGCAATTCGATACTTCAGGACCTCTCCACTAGTCTGCTCCTCCTGTGGTCTCCCCCATACATAACTAGCACGTGAGATTATACTGTATACACTACCTCTATATCATGGTCACAAACATAGGTTTCTTTTCCTTAACATATATGTCCTATATACTCCTATCACTGGAGATGTTGACTCAAGTATGCTGCTAATTTTTTCTTTTTATTTTCTCCAATTTTTCCTTGTTTTTGATGTTTATTCTAAGTATCCTTTTATTCAAAGAACTTGGTTGCAATTAATACCTATGTACTATGTGACTGGTGTATGCAAAATTGTCCTATGGATACCAAGCTTATTATTTGCACCATGTGTTGGTATATATACTTTTACACGATTATAATTGTCACTTTTTCAATTGTATTGTCACACAGTTTGATAAAGGCCATCCAGGCCGAAACTTCACATTTTGACGCCGCACCTCAAATAAACAGAATATCATTTGACACACAGAGCTGGAGTTTTTCTATTTCATTACTATACGGGGTGGGAACCAGACTCCAAGCGACAACTTCCAGAGTGCCAGGAGGTTGACATCTCTACCCTCTACACTCTGTCATGGGCCCCTTTCTTATATCAGTGTGCAGCAGAACAGGTTCTCTAGCAATCTATGGGGAATCAGAAGACGATCTAAAAGGAGAGCGCTCTTCCACTCTATAGTAGAATCTTGGGCCACTGCATGGTTAAGTACATTATACCGGACGCTAACATTGACCTGTAAGGCTGAGTATACACTTCAGTTATTTGGTCAGTTTTTTATCTGCAACTGACCAAATAAGTGAAGTGGGAACTGAGTCTAAGAGGGACACCTGTCATCTGCCTGTCATACTGACGCACAGTATCACCACCACAATAGACTAGCTACGCTTGTTTATTCCCTCCACAGTGATGTATACCAAGATAAACTCTCCCCGCAGGCAGGGAAATAGATGATGTATAATATGCTTTGTGACAAATTAATTCAGAGCAAATCAAATTTTTGGGAAAAATTCTGCAAAACGTTTGAATGGAATCTTTGAAAACTTCGCTCATTCCTACTCAACACTAAAAATGATGTTTTAATCACTGAAAGTAATAATTTTTGTGTGTAGCTGGTGCTGTTAGCACTGAGTGAGTTAAAAATGATGTTGGGAATTTATTATGTGTCAGGTAGCTCACAGCTGGGGGAGCCCGCAGGTAACAATCATCATTATTGTAAGTGTTCCACTTATCCTAATTGTATGTAACTCTCTGGAAATATACATACAGCAAGAAAGTAAGCAGACAGCACTGCTGGAGGGCTCCAAAATGGATTAATTCTTCTCATTTAGCTAGCACCTGAATCTTAACTCTCAGATGATGAAAGTGGCAAACACTTAGCCACACCAAAGCATGCCAGGCTTTTTAGCTGCAACTTTACACGAGGTCATGGTATTGTATTGCCTTTGTTGTGTGCAAGCTGTGCGGCCACACAGGGCGCCATGGCAACAGGGGCACCCAGGCTGTGCCAACAGCGAGGAGGCTCCTTGGCCGGTGTAGCAACTGCCACAGACACCACACACTGTAATGACATGCAGGATGGGAGCGGCCTTCTCTCACCTCCCAGTCTCATATTTTTTCAGTCAGTGGCTATGCAGCTCTTATAGCTGTGTGGTTAAATGCCTTGCCTCTGATACAGAAGGTCGTGGGTTCGAGTACCAGCAGAAACTTTTCTGAAATACAGGCTAAATTAGACTACACAAGCACTGACTCCATATATGGACATACAGGCCGGAAGAGGCTGCATCGCATCGCTGACATGGAGGTAAGTATAAGTGTTTTTGTTTTTTTAAATACCCGACTGTTACTGCCACATGGGGGGAGTGGGAGGCACTTGATACTAGCACATGGGGGGAGGGGGTTTGGCACCTGATACTGGCACATGGGGGGGCTGGCACTATGATACTGGCACATGAGGGGAAGGAGAGAGGCACTTGACACTGGCACATGGGGGAGGGGGGTTGGCACTATGATACTGGCACATGGGGGGAAGGAGAGAGGCACTTGATACTGGCACATTGGGAGGGGGGGAGATGGCACTATTATACTGGCACATATGGGGGGGTGGGAAGGAGAGAGGCACTTGATACTGGCACATTGGGGGGAGATGGCACTATGATACTGGGACATGGGGGAGGAGAGAGGCACTTGATACTGGCACATGGTGGGGTTTGGCACTTGATACTGGCACACGGGGGGGTTGGCACTATAATACTGGCACATGGGGGTGGGAAGGAGAGAGGCACTTGATACTGGCACTTTTTGGGGGGGCAAGATGGCACTATGATACTGGGACATGGGGGGGAGGAGAGAGGCACTTGATACTGGCACATGGGGGGGTTTGGCACTTGATACTGGCACATGGAGGGGTTTGGCACTATGATACTGGCACATGGGGGGTGGGAAGGAGAGAGGCACTTGATACTGGCACATTGGGGGGGGGGTGGCACTATGATACTGGCACATTGGGGGGAGAGATAGCACTATGTTACTTGCACTTTGGGGGGGGGGCGAGATGGCACTATGATACTGGGACATGTGGGGGGGAGGAGAGAGGCACTTGATAGTGGCACATGATGGGGGGGCATCTATGGGGACACTTACTGGAACATTATTGGGGGCATTATGGGGGTACCTTTTTACTGGCACATTATAAGGCCCTTAATCATACCCAGTGTCACCCATAGCCAGTCTCCTGCCCCCCTTAATCATACCCTGTCACCGTTGCCCAGTCCCCTGCCCCCTTAATCATGCCCAGTGTCACCCAGAGCCAGTCCCCTGCCCCTTAATCATACCCAGTGTCACCCTTATCCAGTCCCCTGCCCCCTTAATCATACCCAGTGTCTGTCACCCTTAATTTAAGGGGGGCAGGGGACTGGGTAAGGGTGACACTGGATATGATTAAGAAGGCCAGGGGACTGGGTAAAGATGACAGGGTATGATTAAGGGGGGCAGGGGACTGGCTCTGGGTGACTCTGGGTATTATTAAGGGGGGCAGGGGACTGGGCAAAGGTGACAGGGTATGATTAAAGGGGGCAGGAGACTGGCTATGGGTGACACTGGGTATGATTGTACTTGTTTGCTCTTGCACTTAAATTATCTGTAATAAAAAAAAAATTGTTTGTTACAAAGATTGTTTTCCTCTTTGTGTATGTTTAGGTGAACCGGGGAGGGGGGGGAGGGGTTTAGCTTGCACAGGGCGCCTGAACACCTAAGGCCAGCCCTGATTGTAATTACCTAACCTCTGATCACAAATGACATTCTTGGTCTTTGAAACACCGGGAGGTAAAATACAAAGTTTAATAATGATGATTGTGATCAGGAGTAGTGATGATCGAGCATGCTCAGCCGAACACTTGCTCGAGTCTCCTCCCAAAAAACGTGCAGGTAAGTACAGCCCTCACTGTAATGCTAGTAGCCATGTTGGCTACTGGCATTACAGTGATTGGCTGGCCGGAACGCGTCATCGGGTGCTATATAGCACCCGATGAAGCATGTTCGGCTCATTTGTAGTCAGGGAGAGCGGAGCATAAGAAGGGACAGAGAGTGTAGGGAGTGTAAGTGAATATTTTTTTGGTACCAAAACGTTTCAGAGACCCAAAAGTCCTTGTAAGGACTATTGTGTGTGACAGAAGCTATATGTGCTTGTAGCGCAACCTACGTTAAATTGCTCAGTGTTAGGGAGAGCTGTGCATAGGAAGGGACAGACAGTGTAGTGAGTGTAATAGGAAGATTTTTATACAAAAATCTTTTCAGAGACCCAAAAGTCATTTTAAGGACTATTGTGTGTGACAGCAGTAATATATATTTTTAGCTCATCCTGCACTAAATACCGTGTAATAGACTGCTACGGACAGTAAAATTATTCGCACCACATTTCCTGTGTAAAGTGTGCGCATCCCTAAAATATCAGTGACATCCAGTGTACTTTTTCCGTAGATGGTGTCCGCTGCGGACAGTTAAATTATCCGCGCCACATCTCCAGTGTAAAGTGTGAGCATCCAAAAAATATCTATGACATCCAGTGTACTTTTTAAATAGATGGTATCCACTGCGGACAGTGAGATTAGCTGCACCACATCTCCAGTGTGAAGTGAAGAAAGGGTAATATTTCCTTATCAATGCACCTCGATTCCATCCTTTGTCCCCGAAGACAGATGTCTGGAGAACATGTCAGTGACACAAGCAGTATGATGTCAGTAACAGTTCTATTTATTGTTTTGTCATACAGGCCTTATATACATTCATGCATACATACAAGAATAGCTGCAGCTCTCATTACAATAATAGCAGTTCCTTTTACAGACAGGCAGCTCTTGTTATAATACTGCTGACTAGAAACTTTTCCTTATAGAAGCAGGAGGTACATGTAAATATAGTCACCCTTCAATATGATGTCACCCAACCTCCTGTCCTTCATACAGATCATACAGCTAATTATATTTAACCCTTCAATCCCCTCTTAAGTCATGAATATGACTTATCTTCTTTTTCTCATAGAGAGGTAAGTAGCATATGATTGTCCAGGATCTGTGGGTTTTGGACACATTACACAAAACATCTGTATGAGGGAAGGGATACACTGGATGCATCAACATATGACAATCAAGGAAGCAATTATAATTATAATACTGATCAATAATGTTCTAAACCAACTCAAATCCGGCAGCCAGCTCAATAACCAGTCCCACCAAGATTATGACTCAATATCTTTCCTGATTTTATTAGCAATTTCATGTAACCTGTGAATATGGGACTGGATTGATCTGGAATGATCAGATAAATTAAAGTAACACATTCCTTCAAAATCTTGACATCCTATATTATGTTTCAGTAACAGATAATCTACAGCAAATCTAGTTTCTAGCACTGCTCCTCTTACGCCTTGTATATCTAAAAGCATGTCTGATAAACCGATAGAAGTATGATTCAGAGATTTAGCTAAGTCACATGCAATAGAATTTATAATACGAGTATTATATATAGCCAGTCCAGGCACTCCTAATATAGAGGCGCCCAAACTTGTATATTCTGTACGGCTGAGAAGGAGTAAAGTAGAGTCACAGTCTTCTGATAAAGTCTTGGTAACCGATTTGTGAGCTCTCCGGATAGGGGGTTGACTGGTAAGAGCCAAAGTCAGCCTGGATAACGCACAGGGACCTCCAATAACATTAGCAGGAATGTAATTGTAGGTGCTGTTACCATAAGACAAAAACCATCCTTTAGGGAGCATTATATTATAGATAAAACTGGGAGTCACAATGGTCTTATTACAACTCATGGAATTATCCAGGGAGCTAGCAAGTCTACTATTCTTTTTACAGGTGTCGTCAATATAATCATATACACTATTCCTAGGTAATCCACTTTTTATGTCTCTATTATCACAATATAAAGTAATATCCTGGGAAAAGGTAAAACAAGTTTCTGCTGCAGTCACGTTAATAGTAGTTATTCTAATATTATCCCTGCTATTTCCTGATTTCTGACACTCCCCACAGAGGTCATACAAGGGAATAAAAGATTGTGCATTGTTAGCCATCGCCCAGACTTCAAGGAGGAATTCATCGGGTGTAGGCACAGCAATAACACTTGTTTGTATAAGATCCCGTGGGCTCTGTAAGTCTTTAAGGCACAATGAACTAATATTTAGGGCATTTGCCATCCTGACTATACTATTCTGTTCAGAATAAAAGGGGACGGGAGCCAAGGGATCTTGCTCCTGAGCTCTTTTATATACTGGCCGATTATTTGGTGCACCGCAGAAGAAACTCATCTCCTCTGGGTGATAAATACATGTAATAATAAGCCAGACTGGCAAGAAAACACAAAGATTAATAATTATCAGCAGGCAAACAAATCTCCCAGAATATTGTGGGGTCATCATCTTCAGCCTGTGGCAAGGCACTTTTCAGGGAAACTTCTTCTGAGCTCCCCTCTTTGTTCAGGGAATTCACACCTGCTTCACCCTCTTTATCTTTGTCCGTCACTGGAGAAGAAGCCTAAGGGACCCTTTTCACTCTGCTAGCGTGAATCCAGATGGGAGCCTCTTCTGTGAGAATCGCTGTTCTGGTGACTGCTACCACTCGGGTGGGTGGTCCAAACGGGAACTCAGTCTGTGTTCGTCCTTTTGCCAGGCGCTGGACTATCACCACGTCTCCTGGTTGGAAAGGATGCGTAGGTTCCTGTGGAGAGAAAGGAGAGGCACGAGCAATATCTTGTTCAATTTGATCTAAGATTTATACAAGTTTCCTCCTTAGGCGTGCGCACGGGTTGTGCTGGGTGTGCCTGGGCACACCCTAATCAAGCCTGCTGGCCGGCGAATACTAATGAAAATAGAAGCGCTCATTGGTACCGGAGGACCAGGAAGCGGTAAACGTTATGTACTTACCGCTTCCTGGTCCTCGGCTGTCGGCTGTTCAGGGCTGCACACAGCGTGAGGCGCTTTGTGACAACACGTTGTGCGCGCCAGTTCAGAGCACAGCTGACAGCAGGAGGAAGAGGATCGCGGGCGGCGAGGAGCGTCGTCATCCAAGAGAGGTAATTGTTTTTTTATTTTATAAAAAATGAGGCTGCTGGGGGCATAATGGAGGCTAATGAGGCATAATGGGGGATAATAAGGCATAATGGGGGTTAATGAGGCATAATGGGGGCTAATGAGAGGCATAATGGGGGCTAATGAGACATAAGAGCTGATAAAAGGGGCTAATGAGGCATAAGGGCTGATAATGGGGCATAATGAGGCATAAGGGCTGATAATGGGTGCTAATGAGGCATAAGGGCTGATAATAGGGGCTAATGAGAGGCATAATGGGGACTAATGAGAGGCATAATGGGGGCTAATGAGAGGCATAATGGAGGCTAACGAGAGGCATAATGGAGGCTAATGAGAGGCATAATGGTGGCTAATGAGGCATAAGGGCTCTATATATATATATATATATATATATATATATACTGCTCAAAAAAATAAAGGGAACACTTAAACAACACAATGTAACTCCAAGTCAATCACACTTCTGTGAAATCAAACTGTCCACTTAGGAAGCAACACTGAGTGACAATCAATTTCACATGCTGTTGTGCAAATGGGATAGACAACAGGTGGAAATTATAGGCAATTAGCAAGACACCCCCAATAAAGGAGTGGTTCTGCAGGTGGTGACTACAGACCACTTCTCAGTTCCTATGCTTCCTGGCTGATGTTTTGGTCACTTTTGAATGCTGGCGGTGCTTTCACTCTAGTGGTAGCATGAGACGGAGTCTACAACCCACACAAGTGGCTCAGGTAGTGCAGCTTATCCAGGATGGCACATCAATGCAAGCTGTGGCAAGAAGGTTTGCTGTGTCTGTCAGCGTTGTATCCAGAGCATGGAGGTGCTACCAGGAGACAGGCCAGTACATCAAGAGACGTGGAGGAGGCCGTAGGAGGGCAACAACCCAGCAGCAGGACCGCTACCTCCGCCTTTGTGCAAGGAGGAACAGGAGGAGCAATGCCAGAGCCCTGCAAAATGACCTCCAGCAGGCCACAAATGTGCATGTGTCTGCTCAAACGGTCAGAAACAGACTCCATGAGGGTGATATGAGGGCCCGACGTCCACAGGTGGGGGTTGTGCTTACAAGCCAACACCGTGCAGGACGTTTGGCATTTGCCAGAGAACACCAAGATTGGCAAATTCGCCACTGGTGCCCTGTGCTCTTCACAGATGAAAGATGGTTCACACTGAGCACATGTGACAGACGTGACAGAGTCTGGAGACGCCGTGGAGAACGTTCTGCTGCCTGCAACATCCTCCAGCATGACCGGTTTGGCATTGGGTCAGTAATGGTGTGGGGTGGCATTTCTTTGGAGGGCCGCACAGCCCTCCATGTGCTCGCCAGAGGTAGCCTGACTGCAATTAGGTACCGAGATGAGATCCTCAGACCCCTTGTGAGACCATATGCTGGTGCGGTTGGCCCTGGGTTCCTCCTAATGCAAGACAATGCTAGACTTCATGTGGCTGGAGTGTGTCAGCAGTTCCTGCAAGACGAAGGCATTGATGCTATGGACTGGCCCGCTTGTTCCCCAGACCTGAATCCAATTGAGCACATCTGGGACATCATGTCTCGCTCTATCCACCAACGTCACGTTGCACCACAGACTGTCCAGGAGTTGGCAGATGCTTTAGTCCAGGTCTGAGAGGAGATCCCTCAGGAGACCGTCCGCCACCTCATCAGGAGCATGCACAGGCGTTGTAGGGAGGTCATACAGGCACGTGGAGGCCACACACACTACTGAGCCTCATTTTGACTTGTTTTAAGGACATTACATCAAAGTTGGATCAGCCTGTAGTGTGTTTTTCCACTTTAATTTTGAGTGTGACTCCAAATCCAGACCTCCATGGGTTGAAAAATTTGATTTCCATTTTTTTATTTTTGTGTGATTTTGTTGTCCGCACATTCAACTATGTAAAGAACAAAATATTTCAGAAGAATATTTAATTAACTCAGATCTAGGATGTGTTATTTTTGTGTTCCCTTTATTTTTTTGAGCAGTGTATATATATATACATACATACATATACACACACAAGCGGTGTGTGTGTGTTTGTGCTTTAGGGTGCACACCCTAATGCAATAGGCTGTGCACGCCTATGGTTTCCTGACATATTCTGCGTGTACTACTTCTAGATCCCTTTTTTCTATCACAGGGGCCTTTGGACCCTAAGGGTTGGGGAAGGGTCTTCCCATTAGGACCTCAAATGGTGAGTAACCAGTATTCTTATTAGGCTGCATCCTAATCTCTGAGACATATAATACACCTTGAAACATAAGATTGTACCTTTGATCTAAGACCTAGTATAAAAAAATATCTCTTAATGAGGTCAGTGGTTGCCTGTGCTCCCCTATGGCCAAGACCATGATAATGTGCAATTAAAATCGGGGCGCTTGCAACTGGGATACATGGCTTCCCTTCTTTGCAGAGAAGACCCATATTAGGGTCTTGTACTGCACCTACCGACTGCCATTCTATTTTGTCACTACTGGTAGCCAAATCCTGGAGGCTGAGCAATAGAATGTCAGTAAGGGTAATGACTGGAACTAGGGAGGGCATTAGAACTGTGGCTGCCGTTCTAATAGAAGCCTCTTTTGCCGCCTGATCAGCTAGGGCATTCCCTTTAGCTATGTGTGTTTGGAATCCAGTATGTGTCTTACAATAGATAATAGCAACTTTGCTCGGTAATTGGATGGCGGCCAGGAGATCATGTACTAGGGTGGAATGTGAGATTTGTCTCCCATCTGCAGCTATGAAGCCTCTCCTCTGCCAGATCACCCCATGATCGTGTACAACCCCAAAGGCATACTTGGAATCGGTGTATACATTTACATTATTCCCCTCAAAAAGACAACAAGCTCTAGTGAGGGCAATCAGTTCAGCAGCTTGGGCTGAACGTGGCTGCTGAGTATTTGATATGAAGTTGAGGATTAGATAGCAACAAAACTTCATATCCACTCAGTTTTTGTGCTGACCTATGTTGCGTATGTATGTTCCTCAATAGGGCCTGAACATTGTGTGAGGTATGCAGAGTGGTGGGATGACCTAGGGTGATCAGCGTGGCCATCTCAGTGACCATAGCACAGGCTGCCAAACTCCTGAGACACGCAGGCATGCCCTGAACCTGTACGGGAACCACTTTTGAAAAAAAAAAGCAACAGGGCGGTATTTACCTCCATGATCCTGCACCAGGACTCCTGCCATGGTTTTACAATTGTCCCTGGCAAATAAGTGAAATATCACGCCATAGTCGGGTAGGCCCAAACCAGGACTTGAAGCCATTGCACATTTCAAATGACTAAAAGCTTGTAACATGTCATCAGACCATTTAATGGAGTCAGGCATATCAGTATTAGGGTCCATTCACACGTCCGCAATTTCATTCCGCTTTTTGCGGAACGGAATTGCGGACCCATTCATTTCTATGGGGCAGCACGATGTGCTGCCCGGATCCGGAATTGCGGATCCGCACTTCCGGGTCTGCAATTCCGATCCCGAAAATGATAGAACATGTCCTATTCTTGTCCGCAATTGCGGACAAGAAAAGGCATTTTCTATTAAGTGCCGGCGATGTGCGGACCGCAAAATGCGGAACGCACATCGCTGATGTCCGTGTTTTGCGGATCCGTGGATCCGCAAAACACACACGGACGTGTGAATGCAGCCTTAGTGGCTTGTCTCAGAATATTATCATAGTAGGAACAATCAGCAATCCATTGGCGGCAGTAACCAATCATGCCAAGAAAGGACAACATGTCTTTATTGGTTTGTGGGCGGGGAAGACCCAGTACGGAGGTAATTGGCTGATTCTCCTCTCACCTTTACTGAGAACAAAGCCCAAATACTCAACACTTTCCATACACCATTGTAATTTTTTCCTAGAAACTTTGTGACCATTTTCACATAACCACAGTAGTAAACTAACACAGTCTGCCTGGCAGGCCTCCCGAGTAGAACTACATATGAGGAGATCATCCACATATTGTAGAAGGACAGAACCATGAGGGGCAGTCCAAGGGCGCAGTGTAATTTGGAGGACAATGGAGTAGACTACTGGGGAGCGTACATAACCCTGAGGCATTCTACACCATGTAATGTAAAAGCAAAAAGTGGCCGTGTCTCCTTGTCAACTAGGACAGAAAAAAATGCATTCTTCAAATCAATAACATAGAAAAACTCTGCATGGGCAGAAATAGCTGATAGCAGAGATGGTACGACTGGAACCACAGGGGCTATAGGTATAATAACAATCTTATAAATATCATCTACTTCAATAGGTTCCTTTAACAAGGTGACCCCTACAGTCATAAAAGGGAACTGTTCCTCAAGGTCACTGTCCTCATCCTGATGAGGTATATGTTCAGGTTTTGTAAAACATTTTTTTGTGATCTAAGGCGCATGGGAGATATGACATCTCTAGTGTTAGAAATGTGTGAATTGCATTCTACATGTTCTCGTAACTCCAGGACAACAACTGGTCAATCCCAAACTGTCAGAAACTGCATTTTTAGCTCAGGAGCCATCAGCCCCTCCCTTTACTGCTGTCACTCGAAGCCTTGTGTATGTAATGGACATGAGGAGAAGGGGGGCAGGGAGCTGCGGGCATGCAGCTCCCGGGTGTGCACTGTGAAAAAGGACTCTAGAGTGTCAGCTCTTCTCCTCCTAACTTTTTCCCTTTTGAGCCAATTTAATAATGCCTGGGCCTCAAAGTACTTTTTAATCTAAGTCATCTTTTAGAAGGGACGGATATATCTGTGTCATGTCTCCATACAGCTTCTTATAAATGTGTGCTAATTAATTCATATAGAGTTTGTCCTGTATTAAAACATGGTCAATTAGCGCCACCTTCTGACCACTTCCATATTGTTCTCTGTGTATGTTCAGCCTCTTTGTTACTCCTCCCCTTTGTGACCTCACTTATTACAAGAAGGGAAGTAGTTTCTAGAACTTGCCATGTTCCTTCACATGCTCTGCTGTACAAGATTAACTAAACTTCTACTATAGGCTGCATAGCCGGTAAGGCATAATTTCTTGCTGTTCTTTCATACCTATGTGATTATTACTAGCTATAGACATGCATTATGTGTATTTCTGTGTAGGCAGCTAGTTAGCAGTTCAGATGTAAAGTAAGGGCCTAGTCAGCTAACCTTGCAGTCATGTTGTATGCTGTTCTATGATATGTATATTTGCAGTTCATGTACTTATTGTATTCTTTATGTTACTGGTTCACAGTTTCACACCAACTTACTTCAGCTCATTAAAGCTACAGATCATTACCTGGTCTCAATTTACTGAGTAGTAGGAGGGTGTTTATCTGCCTGCCAAGTCCATACACACCCCAGGGGTACACGTGGTAACGAGGACAGGACAGTGAAACGGCTGCGACCTGGCAAGTGGAAAATTAGATACAGACTTCAGAGGCCGCTATCCCACCACGCAGCTACCTGCATATGAGAACACAGCAGTCTCCTCACAGTCAAGATCCTGAACAGCAGCATCATGTCACAAAGCCAAACTTCTTACAAGACAAGGTCTAAAGCCAGTCGCTCTGCAAGATCCTCAGCAATCAGCAATGCCACCGCCATTGCACGTGCAGAAGCGGAGGCAGCAAAAGCACGCGCTGCCTTTGCAGAGCAAGAGATGCAACTAAAGCTACGTCAAGCGACATTTGAAGCTGAGAAGGCAAGTCAGCAAGCAGCACTGGAGAAGCTCTCAGCGCAGAAGGAAGCTGCCGCAGCCATTGCCAAAGCAGAGGCCCTGGAAGCACTCTTTTACCCAGACGACGAAAGATGCAGCGGTCCAGCCAACCTAGATCTCATCCATCAAGATTCCCTGCAGCGCACTTCAGAGTATGTCCATCGACATTCCAGAATGATCGACACTCTCCAGCCGACAGAAGATCTTCAACAAGACCTCATCGACGGATTTCATCGAACTCGCCTCACAGCAACCCCGGAAGTCCAGGATAAGTCTCTAACCCGCAGGCCAGAGGACAATCCAGGAAATGAACTAAGTGGGGACCACCCGCCTTCTCATCAGGAGTTCCAGCCTGCGCATAATGTTCCAGAAACATCCTTTTTCGTGCCTAGAAGGCATGATACAGTTCAACCTAAAAGAGAGACTACTGACAGGTATGATTATACACCATTTTCTCACTATTGCAACACACTGCCAGCTTACTCTCCTCCTGATCAAACCAGCATGGACATTGTTAAGTTCCTCACAAGGCGTGAGCTGGTTGCCAAGGGACTTGGGAAGTTTGATGATCACCCTGAGAGTTATAGGGCCTGGCGTTCTTCCTTTAAGAACACAATCAAAGACGTTGGACTATCCCCCAGCGAAGAGATAGACCTCTTAGCTAAGTGGCTAGGGACTGCATCTGCTGAGCATGTAAAAAGAATCAAGTCCATTAATATAAGAAACCCAGAGATCGGACTAAAAATGGTTTGGGACAGACTTGACGAATGTTATGGTTCAGCAGAGGCAATAGAAAACTCTTTCTTTAAAAGGATAGAAGATTTCCCTAGATTAGCTCCCAAAGGCTTCCAGAAACTTAGGGAACTTAGTGACTTATTAATGGAACTTCAAGTAGCCAAATCTGAAGGTGATCTGTCGGGACTCACATTCTTTGACACTGCCAGGGGCGTTAACCTCATAGTACAAAAGTTAACCCCCAGCTTACAAAATGAGTGGGTCAAATGTGGTTCTAACTATAAGAAAAAACACCATGTTTCATTTCCTCCATTTTCTGTGTTTGTAGACTTCATACGTGACCAGGCTAAGATAAGAAATGATCCTAGTTTTGATTTTACACTAGCATGTACTTCTGTTCCAGGTCTTCCTTCACATAGAGCTTCAGTGGCGGTTCACAAGACTGAACTGTTCCCTTCAGACTCTCTCCACAGGTCCGCTGGTTCCTACCATGCTACAAACAAAGTTAAAAACCCTGGTAAGCAGTGTCCTATACACCGAAAACCACATTCTCTCTTGACATATAGGGGCTTTAGAGAAAAACCCATCGAGGAGCGTAAAGCCTTCCTTAGAGAAAATAACATCTGCAACAAGTGCTGTTCTTCAACCGCTCATATAGCCAAAGACTGCAAGGTTAGTGAAAAGTGTAAAGAATGTGATAGCACAGACCATAGTACAGCATTACATCCTGGACCAGCTCCATGGACTTTACAACACGCTTACAATACCGTTCAGCATGGTGGAGAGGAGGGTAACACTGCTATCACTACCCTGGAGGTCACTCCACAGTGCACTGAGATCTGCAAAGGATCCATAAGTGGAAAATCCTGTTCCAAAATATGTCTAGTCCGAGTCTACCCAACAGGACAAAGAGACAAAGCAGTCAAAATGTATGCCATTCTAGATGACCAAAGCAATAGGTCTCTAGCCACCTCAACCTATTTTGACATATTCAACATTAAAAGCCCCAGCTTCCCATACTCACTAAGGACTTGTGCGGGATTTGTGGAGACGGCGGGGAGAAGAGCATCCGGTTTCCAAGTTGAAGCGATGAACGGCGAGATCAGCTTGCCCTTACCAACTCTAATAGAGTGCAATCAAATCCCTGATCACAGATTTGAAATTCCTACTCCAGATGTCGCAATGCATCATGCACACCTAAAGCATATAGCTCACCTGATCCCAGAACTTGACCCACAGGCTAAGATAATATTGCTACTAGGGAGAGACATTCTACGAGTCCATAAAGTGAGACAGCACATAAATGGTCCTGGCAACGCTCCTTATGCTCAAAAGCTGGATCTAGGATGGGTCTTAATAGGAGAAGTCTGCCTTGGGAGTGTGCACAAGCCAGAGTCAGTTCATAATATGTTTACAAGCACACTAGCCAGCGAACACCCCTCACTTTTCCAACCATGTGTCAACAACTTCCTCATAAAGGAGCTACCGTGTGCTTCCCATCTACCTTGTTCCTTTACAGATGTCTCTAGTGACAGCGACCAAGACCACTTAGGATGCACTGTCTTCCAAAGGACAAAAGATGACAATCAGGTAGCACTATCCATCGAAGACAAGCTGTTCTTGGAAATAATGGAACAAGATTTCGTGAAGGACAGCACTAACAGTTGGGTTGCGCCTCTTCCCTTCAGAACTCCGAGGCCACGCCTACCTAACAACAAGGTACAAGTACTTAAACGTTTCTCTTCTCTTAGACGTAACTTCCAAAGAAGGCCAGAGATGAGAGAACACTTCTTTTCTTTCATGCAGAGAATATTTGAGAACAATCATGCAGAGATTGCACCACCCCTTGAAGCTCATGAAGAATGCTGGCACCATTGCCAAGAGGTTTACACTGTGACAGAATTCCAGCAGTCAAAGAAAATCATTATTCATACCATACAACATGAAGTCTTTACCAAAGAGATTGACTGCATCACCAACCATAAGTCTATCCCTAAAAGTAGCTCTTTAAAAAAGCTTAACCCATTCCTGGACGAGGACGGTCTACTGAGAGTCGGAGGTCGTCTTAAACAAGCCTCAAGTCTCGAGCTCAAGGAAAGAAACCCTCTGATAATTCCTGGGAATCATCACGTTACTACTTTGATTGTACAATACTATCACATCCAAGTGAAGCACCAAGGAAGACTGTTTACAGAAGGAGCTCTACATACTGCTGGATTGTGGATAGTTGGGGCAAAGAGACGTGTGAGTAGCATTATCTTCAGATGCGTCGTGTGTCGTAAACTTCGTGGTATGTTGCAGACACAGAAGATGGCAAATCTACCTGTTGATAGACTCAGTATGGATCCCCCTTTCACCAACGTTGGATTTGATGTATTTGGACCCTGGTCTGTCACAACACGTCAAACTAGAGGAGGCCAAGCAAACAGCAAACGCTGGGCAGTCTTATTCACGTGTATGACCATCAGAGCTGTTCACATTGAAGACATCGAATCGATGGATACCTCAAGCTTTATCAACGCTCTTAGACGTTTTATTGCAATCAGGGGTCCTGTAAAGCACATTCGCTCTGACAGAGGCTCCAATTTTGTTGGAGCAGCTAAAGAACTACAGATCTCCTCCAATATTGATGGCAAGAGTGTGGAGAGATACCTGAGAGACCAGGATTGCACTTGGACTTTTAACCCACCTCACTCCTCTCATATGGGTGGAGCTTGGGAGAGGATGATTGGTATAGCCCGCAGAATCCTGGATGCCATCTTCTTACAAGTAGGAACTGCTAGACTCACTCACGAGAGCCTTGTAACCTTCATGGCTGAAGTCACAGCCATCATCAATGCTAGACCTTTGACTCTAGTTCTGAGCGATCCAGAGGAACCATTCCTTCTCACTCCTGCAACCCTCCTTACCCAGAAGATTGGGAAAGTGAGTACTCCTCCTGGTGAGTTCAGCACCAAAGATCTTTATAAACGTCAATGGAGACAGGTCCAGTGCCTTGCCAATACATTTTGGGACAGGTGGAAGAAACAGTACATATCCACTTTACAACCACGGAACAAATGGCAAACTGTTAGGCCCAACCTGAAACTTGGGGATGTTGTTCTTCTAAAGGACAGTCAGTTGCAAAGAAATGAGTGGCCCCTAGGACTTGTCACAAAGACATTTCCAAGCGAGGATGGGAATGTCCGTAAAGTGGAAGTAAAGGTCTGCAGATCACAAGAGACCAAGCTATTCCTTAGACCAGTGTGTGAACTCATTCTCCTGTTATCTCCTGATGACTGATAGTGGTATTAATCAATACCAGACGGGGAGTGTCATGTCTCCATACAGCTTCTTATAAATGTGTGCTAATTAATTCATATAGAGTTTGTCCTGTATTAAAACATGGTCAATTAGCGCCACCTTCTGACCACTTCCATATTGTTCTCTGTGTATGTTCAGCCTCTTTGTTACTCCTCCCCTTTGTGACCTCACTTATTACAAAAAGGGAAGTAGTTTCTAGAACTTGCCATGTTCCTTCACATGCTCTGCTGTACAAGATTAACTAAACTTCTACTATAGGCTGCATAGCCGGTAAGGCATAATTTCTTGCTGTTCTTTCATACCTATGTGATTATTACTAGCTATAGACATGCATTATGTGTATTTCTGTGTAGGCAGCTAGTTAGCAGTTCAGATGTAAAGTAAGGGCCTAGTCAGCTAACCTTGCAGACATGTTGTATGCTGTTCTATGATATGTATATTTGCAGTTCATGTACTTATTGTATTCTTTATGTTACTGGTTCACAGTTTCACACCAACTTACTTCAGCTCATTAAAGCTACAGATTATTACCTGGTCTCAATTTACTGAGTAGTAGGAGGGTGTTTATCTGCCTGCCAAGTCCATACACACCCCAGGGGTACACGTGGTAACGAGGACAGGACAATCTGTGGGATATTTCCTAAATAGGGAGGAGGGGGCTTCTGGAGTGAACTCCTTGTCAATTCTTTTTCTAACTCATGTTTCTTTTTATATCTATATATCCCTCCTGGTTCCCTGCCTTCTGCTTGTGAACCTTTTTTATTTGGTCAATCATACCAGTATGGTGCATAAGTAAGGCAATTTTCCCTTCTTGACTGCATATACTGCATGTCCCACTGGAGGTCTGGACCATAATATGGGTAAGCTTCAGTGTCACCCAAACATAACCTTTTTCACCATATCCATATGGAAGGTGTCATTAGCCCCTTCCCGAGGGAACAAATTTATACTCTTTATTGCCTCTGTCCATCCTGGCATATTATCTACCCAGGGAGGAACTAAAGAATCATCATTCCCACAGACCCGGGCTACATAATCCCTACATGTTTCTCCTACATTCGGAGGGGGCGGAGAGACCTTTCCTTGCTTTGCACCCATTACTTAAAACTTAATTGAGATGGAGGCAGAGCTGAATTTTCCCCAGGACCGTGAAGGACTTATGTCTATGCTCAACCTCCTGCTCAACTGTCAGTTAGTATAATCCCTTAAAATAGTTACTTGCGTTCACCAGTTGCTGGGTTAGAAGGTCATCCAGGACACACACAATAAAGTTAGTACATTTTTCACAGTATCAGTTGCTGCTTACCTTCAGCATAAAAAGTACTGAATGCTGCATAACATCATAACATAACATAAAGCATAAGAAAGCGACAGGAAAGAAGCAACAGACAGGGGGTGACAAGAGAAATCAAGGTGCAGACTCTATATGAATTCTTCCCCAAAAAAATTCCACTAGTAAATCCTTCCCCTTAAAGGATATATCTAATAAATACTTCCCCAAAGAATTTATCTGTGTGACCTGGCCAGGAGTCTATTTACAGTCTATCTTCCCTAAAGACAGACACCATTATTTTTCATTCTATCTTCCCTAAAGACAGACACCATATCTTTCAGAGTGTCTAAAGCGGATTCAAAATAGAAGCAACAGAAAATTGTACGGAAAGTATTGGAATGTCCCCAGTCGTTAGACAGGAATGTTCCGTTACTTACCAAATTTCTGTATTTTCTAATACACGGACGATCCCCCAACTAAAAGGGTAATATTTCCTTATCAATGCACCTCGATTCCATCCTTTGTCCCTGAAGACAGACGTCTGGAGAACATGTCAGTGACACAAGCAGTATGATGTCAGTAACAGTTCTATTTATTGTTTTGTCATACAGGCCTTATATACATTCATGCATACATACAAGAATAGCTGCAGCTCTCATTACAATAATAGCAGTTCCTTCTATAGACAGGCAGCTCTTGTTATAATACTACTGACTAGAAACTTTTCCTTATAGAAGCAGGAGGTACATGTAAATATAGTCACCCTTCAATATGATGTCACCCAACCTCCTGTCCTTCATACAGATCAGACAGCTAATTATATTTAACCCTTCAAAGTGTGCACATCCAAAAAAGATAAGAGACATCCAGTGTACTTTTTCAATAGAGAGTGTCCGCTGCGGACAGTGAAATTAGCTGTGCCACATCTCCTGTGTTGTAAAGTTTGCACATCCCAAAAATATCAGTGACATCCAGTGTATTTTTTTCGTAGACGTTGTCCGCTTCTGACAGTGATCTTATCAGGACCACATCTGCAGTGTAACTTGTTCGCTTAAAAAATAATTATGTGACATACATTGTACTTTTTCCGTAGACGGTGTTCGCATCTGACAGTGACCTTACCAGGGCCACATCTTCAGTGTAACATGTACACTTCAAAAATGTATCTGTGATATACAATGTAATTTTTCCATAAAGAGTGTCTGCTTCTGACAGTGACCTTACCAGGGTCACATCTGCAGTGTAACTTGTGTGCTTCAAAAATGTATCTGACACACAATGTAATTTTTCCGTAGACGGTGTCCGCTTCTGACAGTGACCTTACCAGGGCCACATCTCCAGTGTAACATGTGCGCTTCAAAAATATACCTGTGACATACATTGTAATTTTTCCGCAGACGGTGTTCTCTTCTGACAGTGACCATACCAGTAGAGATGGCCTTGCGGTTTGCCCAGCGGTTGTTTCGCGGCGAACGTTGATTGTTTGCGGCGCGCCGAACGGGCGAATACATGGCGATGTCCGCCGGAGCCATATTCTTTTACATTGTGAAGAACTTTGACCCATGACACATACATCAGGTGGTACAGGACAGCCAATTGAGATGTTTCAGCACATGGACATACCCCCTAACTTATAAATAAACCTGATCTGGCCACCATTTTACATTCAGTCTTTTGCCAGTTTAGGGAGAGGTTGCTGTGTGTAGCTGAGACAGACTGCTAGGGACACCAAACACTAGATAATAGGGCCACAAAAGTCCTTTTAAGGACTGGTATAGGTATGCTATCGATAGGTGTGACATACTGAGGGGTGTAATATACTTATAATATACTTTCTAACATTAGAAAGTATATTATTCAACACAACCCCAAATGGAGTGCAAAAACACCTTGATGAATAAAAATCGACTTTTATTGAATTCAAAATTAAAAAGTAATAATCATAGCAAAAACATGATAGTAGGGAAAAACAGCCGCAAAACACCTCTAATAATCTTTCAGAATACTTGTGAAATTGGGAGAGATAGGCAATGCGTGTGAATATTTATAACCTTGTGCGAGACGGACCCGCAGCTAAATCATATGATGCATGCTGCAATCATTAATACGCTGTGGGGTCACCTATGACCGTTCCTGAGAATAACAGAATAGAGTGCCAAACGCTATTGGAACAAATCATTTCTACTGGTGCGATATACCAGTTGCCTCCCAAAAAAACTGATTGAAGCAGGGGTGTTATCTACCAATAATATGAAGCAATATATATAGAGTTGTGAGGCGGCACTGCTGGTATGTCCAGTAAATTAAGACGAGGAACTATGCAGCTCAGTCAGATAGTTACATTCAATCAGCGGTGCTCTGCTATCCACAGGAGGTCCACAAAGTATCATGCGGTATAGTAGAATGAATAACGGAAGCGGCACTCACCCAAATGTTGCAAGATGTGTCTTTATTCGTATTAGTTACAATACAAGATTCAGCGGGCTGGGGCGGACATAAGCGTGTCTCTGCTGAGTGATCAGCTGGCGACGGCCGTTTCACGCACTTGCGCTTCCTCTGGCCTCTGACCTAATCACGCTACCTATGCGCTCCCTTTAATAGCGACTATGTTGCCTTGGCAACCATCGACGCTGTTAAGAGAAACTGCAATCAATTTGCCTCACTTACTGAATGCAAGTTAAGGTAACGGACTATAAAAACATCCCTGACATCTACTACGTCTACTTATACATATGTGTACTAATCTTGGCGTGGGTCACTGTTGTCTTTATAAATATACACTTAAGTCGTTGCAGTCATTTAACCCTAAGGGGCCCATTGCATCTGTGTGGATAATCCAATCAGCCTCCCTCTGCAGGAGGAGGCGGTCTCTGTCTCCACCCACAGCCGGGGCTGGGACATGTTCCAGGGCTGCAAATTTCAGGCATTTTGTATTGCCTTCATGTTTATTTTGTACATGTTCCAGGGCCGGACTGGGGATAAAAACCAGCCCTGGAAAAAGTTGCACACCAGCCCCACAGCATTGCGTCATTATTTACTTGTTTATAATAGGAGAAAGCATTCATTTTAAAACACGTGTGTAAACACGAATATGAACTTTGCCCCACGATAGCTCTTTTGTAGAACCCCCATAAAAACTTACAATTACTTGACTTGGCCCTTGGGGATCTCGGACACTACTTCAACACTTGGCTGGGAGGCTCGGCGGAGCTGATGTTGTGTTTTATCCTAATGAGAAAGATTTCATAATAAGGATTTGGAGAAGGGGCAGAGGGATAGCAGAGCAGGGAGAGACTGGTGCTGCTACTAGGGGGTCATACCATGGGGGAGTAATAAAGCCCACCATAATGCCCCCCCAGTAGTAATAAGTCTCCTTATAATATGCAAAACATACCCCTTTGTAATGCCCCCAGTTGAGCTAATGTTCCCATAATGTGCCAATATAAAATACCCCTTCTCAGTGCCCCCGTAGATGACCCCCATAGTACTCCCCCCCTTCCCCATAGTACCCACCATAATGTGTCCCAGTATAAAATGCCCCTATACAGAGCCCCCATATAAAATACCCCTTCCCTTCTTTTTAGCCTCAGTAGATGCCCCTATAGTGCCCCCAATAATCTGCAGTAAGATGTGCCCCCATAGATGCCCCCAATCATGTGCCAGTAATAAGAGCCCCCCCACCATCATGTGCCAGTAGCCAGAGCCCCCCATATCATGTGCCAGTAGCCAGAGCCCCCCCATATCATATGCCAGTAGCCATAGTGCCCCCAATCATGTGCCAGTAGCCAGAACCCCCCACCATCATGTGTCAGTAGCCAGAGCCCCCCCCATATCAAGTGAGTGCCAGTAGCCAGAGCCCCCCCATATCATGTGCCAGTAGCCAGAGTGCCCCCATATCATGTGCCAGTAGCCCCCCCATATCATGTGCCAGTAGCCCCCCATATCATGTGCCAGTAGCCCCCCCATATCATGTGCCAGTAGCCCCCCCATATCATGTGCCAGTAGCCCCCCTTATGTGCCAGTAGCCCCCCTTATGTGCCAGTAGCCCCCCTTATCATGTGCCAGTAGCCCCCCTTATGGGCCAGTAGCCCCCCTTATGGGCCAGTAGCCCCCCTTATCATGTGCCAGTAGCCCCCCTTATGGGCCAGTAGCCCCCCTTATGGGCCAGTAGCCCCCCTTATCATGTGCCAGTAGCCCCCCTTATCATGTGCCAGCCCAGTAGTACCCCCTTATCATGTGCCAGCCCAGTAGTCCCCCTTTATCATGTGCCAGCCCAGTAGTCCCCCCCTTATCATGTGCCAGCCCAGTAGTCCCCCCTTATCATGTGCCAGCCCAGTAGTCCCCCCTTATCATGTGCCAGCCCAGTAGCCCCCCTTATCATGTGCCAGCCCAGCCCAGTAGTGCCCCCTTATCATGTGCCAGCCCAGTAGCCCCCCTTACCATGTGCCAGCCCAGCCCAGTAGTCCCCCCTTATCATGTGCCAGTCCAGTAGCCCCCCTTATCATGTGCCTGCCCAGTATTGTACCTATATAAAATAAAAATAAAACACTTATACTTACCTCCAGCGATGTGATGCAGGCCGCCTCTTCCGGCCTGTGTCCCTCGCTATACGGCTCAGGCGACGCGACGTCATCGCGCCGCCTGCACCGGCCTCTGATAGGCTGCCGGCCTAGTGCCGACAGCCTATCAGAGGAACAGGAGGGGACACACCTCTCCCTCCTCTGCCGCAGCACAGGCATCTGTATTGCCGTCCTGAGGACGGCAATACAGATGACTATGGACATGAGCGCTTCCACAATGGAGGCGCTCATCTCCTGCTCTGCCCTGCCGCCGGCCGCCCCCACTTGTCACCAGGGCCACGGCCTTGTGGCACTCAGGCCTGCCGGCCTACCGGGAAATTTCCCGGTATCCCGGCAGGCCAGTCCGGCCCTGACATGTTCTATGAGTCTTGGGCATCCTTTTCCCTACCTAACGGAATTAATATGCTCCCTGAACCACTCATACATAGGGCGGATAGTCTTCCCTATGTAGAAAGATCCACAGGAGCATATTATTAATTAGACTACATATTTTGTTTTGCATGTAGTAAATTGTTGTACCCTATGTTTAATGCCTGCAAAAAAGATATATTTGCCCTGTAGAGGATATCCCAGTTTTTGAATATGACTTGTATGATGGTATCTGCTAACGGGCTATATTTAAAAGCAAAGGCAAATCTATCTGTGGTATTTTTTCTCCGACTGCCTTTTTTCTTTTTTAGTAGTAACTCGTTTTGTGTAAATTGGCCTGCTCTTTTTATGACTACGTCGAGGTCAGTTTCTGGCTACTCCCTAACTAGAAGTCTGTCTTTCAGTTCCTGTGCCTGCTGTATATACCCTGCTTCTGTGCTGTTGATGCGCTTGAGACGTATAAATTGTCCATACGGAACTGCTTGTTTTACGCTACGTGGATGATAGCTGTCGTAGTGCAGCAAAGAATTTGTGGCAGTGTGCTTTCTGAAACCTGTGGTGACTACAGTGTCCTCATCTATTGTTACTAGTACATCAAGAAACTCTAATGTTTTACCTCCAAAATTCATGGTAAATTTCATATTCATGTCATTCTGATTGTTTAAGAATTGGACAAATTCTTCATACGACTGTCTCGAGCCCTGCCAAACCATGAAGATATCATCCACGTAGCGCAAAAAATAATTTAATGTGTTGCAGGTAAGGATTAAAGGTGGAGCAAACAAAACTGTCTTCAAATTCTGCCAGATACAAATCGGCGAAAGTGCAAAACACAGGTGTGCCCGTGGCCGTACCATAGATCTGCCTGTACCAGCATCCCCCAATCATGAATACATTATTGCTGAGTACACAATTGAGGGCTTCCTGGACAAATGAGCAGTAGACACCACTCTTGTCAGTTTTGCTAAGTACCTTGATGACCGCCTGCACACCCTCCCCATGGGGGATGCGGGTGTACAGGCTTTCCACATCAAGTGACACCAAATTGAATTCATCTTGCCACTGGAACTGATTCAGTGCTTCCAGGAAGGAATTGGTGTCCTGTAAATATGTAGGAGCATATGACAAGAGTGGTCTCAACAGCCAATCCAGGTATTTAGATAGTGATTCAGTCACCGACCCTATCCCTGCCACAATCGGGCGACCGGGTGGATGGGTCGGTGACTTATGAATCTTAGGTAGGAAATACCACATAGGTCTTTTGGGGGATGGTGGCACAAGCCGATCCATGATACGGACCGTGAAAAAATCCTTTTCAATGTATCGCGTCAGCAGTTCGCAGTGTTGTACTTTTATAGCAGGAGTGGGATCTTTATCAAGTTTAGAGTAGACTGAGGTATCACCCAACTGTCTGTGTTCTTCCTGTAAGTAATATTCCCTAGTAAGGAGTACAATATTTCCCCCCTTGTCCGCTGGTTTTACTATGACGTCCTCCATATTAGATAGCCACTTAATAGCGGACCATTCTTCATTAGTAATATTACTTTCCACTATATCAAGGCTTTTACATCTCTTAATATTTGTTTATGGAAGACGTCAATGCTACTCCCAGCGGGCAAGGGGAAACAATAAGTGGACTTTATGCCTCCCTCAAAGCGGTCCGCTTCTAAGATGGGGGCAGGAAGATCACTAAGTTCCACGTCGGCCAAAAATTCCAAACAGGCAATTTCCATTTCATTATAGGCTTCAACAATGTTATAACCCAACAGGGTGGTGTGGGCTGGGATTTCACCCTCCCTTTTGGAGCCTAGAATGGAAGGGGAATTGCTGTAAAACAAGCAGTTCCGTATGGACAATTTATACGTCTCAAGCGCATCAACAGCACAGAAGCAGGGTATATACAGCAGGCACAGGAACTGAAAGACAGACTTCTAGTTAGGGGGTAGCCAGAAACTGACCTCGACGTAGCCATAAAAAGAGCAGGCCAATTTACACAAAACGAGTTACTACTAAAAAAGAAAAAAGGCAATCGGAGAAAAAATACCACAGATAAATTTGCCTTTGCTTTTAAATATAGCCCGTTAGCAGATACCATCAAACAAGTCATATTCAAAAACTGGGATATCCTCAGAGGACTTAACATGTAACAAACCACTAGTCACGTTTAAAAAATGCCATACGATCAGGGACAAATTGGTGAGGAGTAGACTGAGGGAAACAAAAACAAAAAATTGGCTCACTGAACGGATACCAGTAGGGAGTTATAAATGTGGTGAGTGCTCTCTCTGTCAGTATGCTCTACAGGGCAAATATATCTTTTTTGCAGACATTAAACATAGGGTACAACAATTTACTACATGCAAAACAAAATATGTAGTCTATTTAACCGCCTCCGGGCCGCCTAACGCAGGATTGCGTTCCGGAGGCGGTCGATTCATTCCTCCTGAACGCGCCGGCGCGTCATCTCGCGAGACGCGAGATGACGCTCACAAGCGGTCCGCGCATTCGCATCGCGGACCGGCAAAAGTTAAAGGACAAGTTCGTCATCAGCCTGCCAGTCAATGATCGTCACTGGCAGGCTGATGATTTTCAAAAAAACTAATCACAAGCCAGTTAACACATTATATTTATAAATATAATGTGTTAAATGGCTTCTGTGCTCCTCTGCTGGTCCTTTTCGTCGGTTGGTCCCAGCAGAGGAGCACACATCACTGTGAGTACACACCAAACACTTCACTTAGTCCCAGATCACCCCCCATCACCCCAATTAACCCCTTGATCACCCCTGTCAATCACCTAGTGAAAGGGAAAAAAGTGATCAGTGTAAACTGTCACTTTTTTTTCACTGGTATTGACTGTTAGGTTTTAGGATAGTTTAGACCCCTTTGTTAGGTAGTTAGCGTCGGTTAGCGCCCAGCCCACTGCACGGCAGTCACTGATTCGCTGATTAGCGTATCGCTAATCAGCATTTGTACTTTTATAGTATCTGTAAGTGATCAGAACTGATCACAGTCAGATCTATAATAGTGTTAGTGTCACCTTAGCTCGCCCTCCACCCAAAACGCAGTGTTTGCCCGATCAGACATGATCGGTCGCCCACACGTGCATTCACCCACGCCCGCCCCGCCGCAGTGACAAAATTTTTTATTTTTTTTTATCACTGCACAATCACTTTACAAGCGCTGTGGCGATAAAAAAAAAATCAGTTTTGATATTTTTTATCAATCGCAGCGGCTTCCGTTACTTCGCTAGCCTCCCATTTGTAAGACAGGCTTGCTTTTTTACTTGGGTAGTCTCAGGGAATACCCCCTAAATTTAGTTGACCAAATGGCAAACAAGGGGTATTCTTCTGAAGAGGCCTACAGGATTCTGACCCAGTCGGATGAGGAATGGGAACCCTCATCTGGCGAATCTAGTGGGTCAGAATATGAACCTGTAGAAAGCAGTGGCAGTCTGACCCAAAGTTCGGACGAGGAGGTTAAGGTCCCTGATAGCACCAGGCGTATGAGGCCCCGTGTTGCTAGACCACAGGTTGCGCAATATCCGCTTCAAGGGCAGCAAAGTGGGGCTGGCACTGTCGGATTACGTGGTGAGGCATACACCAGCAGCGCAGCCCATCCTGGACCTAGTACCAGCACTGCCGTACAACATGGTGAAGTGGCGAGCACCAGAAGGGCAGTTGAAGCTGGTACGGTGGCACGTGCATTAGTTCCTCCGTCGCAGCCACCGCACAGACAGGCCCGTAGAGCCCCTAGAGTCCCTGAGGTGCTGGCAAACCCTGATTGGCAGCCACCAACTTCAGCCGCACCAATAGTTCCCCCTTTCACCGCCCAGTCTGGAGTTCGGGTTGAGACAGCTCAGATCGGTTCGGCACTGAGATTTTTTGAGCTGTTCTTGACTGCGGAGCTCTTGGACATAGTCGTGGCAGAAACAAATTGGTATGCCACTCAATTTATAGCCGCCAACCCAGGAAGCTTTTATGCCCAGTCTTTCCGGTGGAAACCCGTCCAAGTTTCCGAAATTAAAATTTTTCTGGGCCTTCTCCTCAACATGGGCCTGACAAAAAAGCATGAATTGCGGTCATATTGGTCCACGAACCCAATTCATCACATGCCCATGTTCTCTGCTGCCATGTCCAGGACACGATTTGAGACCATCCTGCGTTTCCTGCACTTTAGCGACAACAGCACCTCTCGTCCCAGAGGCCACCCAGCTTTTGACTGGCTCCACAAAATTTGGCCCCTCATAGACCACTTCAACACCAAATTTGCAGATTTGTATACCCCTGAGCAAAACATCTGCGTAGACGAGTCCCTTATACATTTTACCGGGCGCCTTGGCTTCAAACAATACATCGCAAGCAAGCGCGCCCGGTATGTAGTCAAATTGTATAAGCTCTGTGAAAGGGCCACAGGCTATACCCACAAATTTCGGATCTATGAGGGTAAAGATCAGACCCTGGAGCCGGTCGGTTGCCCTGACTACCTGGGGAGCAGTGGGAAGACAGTCTGGGACTTGGTGTCACCCTTATTTGGCAAGGGGTACCATCTTTATGTGGACAATTTTTACACAAGTGTGCCCCTCTTCAGGCATTTGTTCCTAGAACAGATTGGCTGCTGTGGTACCGTGCGACCTAGTCGCCGGGGCTTCCCCCAACGGCTTGTTACCACCCGTCTTGCAAAGGGGCCCACATTCCAAAGAGCACCTTTAGGATTTCACAGGGCATTTTTTACACATTTTGATTTCAAACTACTTCTCACGCATTAGAGCCCCGAAAATGCCAGCGCAGTATAACTACCCCACAAGTGACCCCATTTTGGAAAGAAGACACCCCAAGGTAATCCGTGAGGGGCATGGCGAGTTCATGGAAGTTTTTTTTTTTTGTCACAAGTTAGTGGAATATGAGACTTTGTAAGAAAAAAAAAAAGAAAAAAAATCATCATTTTCCGCTAACTTGTGACTAAAAATAAAAAATTCTAGGAACTCGCCATGCCCCTTACGGAATACCTTGGGGTGTCTTCTTTCCAAAATGGGGTCACTTGTGGGGTAGTTATACTGCCCTGGCATTTTAGGGGCCCTAATGCGTGAGAAGTAGTTTGAAATCAAAATGTGTAAAAAATGCCCTGTGAAATCCTAAAGGTGCTCTTTGGAATGTGGGCCCCTTTGCCCACCTAGGGCTGAAAAAAAGTATCACACATGTGGTATCGCCGTACTCAGGAGAAGTTGGGCAATGTGTTTTGGGGTGTCATTTTACACATACCCATGCTGGGTGAGATAAATATCTCGGACAAATGGCAACTTTGTATAAAAAAATGGGAAAAGTTGTCTTTTGCCGAGATATTTCTCTCACTCAGCATGGGTATATGTAAAAAGACACCCCAAAACACATTGCCCAACTTCTCCTGAGTACGGCGATACCACATGTGTGACACTTTTTAGCAGCCTAGGTGGGCAAAGGGGCCCACATTCCAAAGAGCACCTTTCGGATTTCACAGGGCATTTTTTACACATTTTGATTTTAAACTACTTCTCACGCATTAGGGCCCCTAAAATGCCGGGGCAGTATAACAACCCCACAAGTGACCCCATTTTGGAAATAAGACACCCCAAGGTATTTCGTGATGGGCATAGTGAGTTCATGGAAGTTTTTATTTTTTGTCACAAGTTAGTGGAATATGAGACTTTGTAAGGAAAAAAAAAATATTAAAAATCATCATTTTCCGCTAACTTGTGACAAAAAATAAAAAGTTCTATGAACTCACTATGCCCATCAGCGAATACCTTAGGGTATCTTCTTTCCGAAATGGGGTCATTTGTGGAGTTTTTCTACTGTCTGGGCATTGTAGAACCTCAGGAAACATGACAGGTGCTCAGAAAGTCAGAGCTGCTTCAAAAAGCGGAAATTCACATTTTTGTACCATAGTTTGTAAACGCTATAACTTTTACCCAAACCGCTATAACTTTTACCCAAATTTAGAACAATAAATTTAGAGAATTTTTTTTTATAGAAATGTAGTTTTATTTGAAAAATTTTACAACTGAAAGTGAAAAATGTAATTTTTTTGGAAAAAAAAAAGAGGTAAATTTTGATTAATAACAAAAAAAGTAAAAATTTCAGCAGCAATGAAATACCACCAAATTAAAGCTCTATTAGTGAGAAGAAAAGGAGGTGAAATTCATTTGGGTGGTAAGTTGCATGACCGAGCAATAAACCGTGAAAGTAGTGTAGTGCAGAATTGTAAAAAGTGGTCTAGTCATTAAGGGTGTTTAAGCTAGGGGAGCTGAGGTGGTTAATAATATGCTCCTGTGGATCTTTCTACATAGGGAAGACTATCCGCCCTACAGTCGTGGCCAAAAGTTTTGAGAATTACATAAATATTGGAAATTGGAGAAGTTGCTGCTTAAGTTTTTATAATAGCAATTTGCATATACTCCAGAATGTTATGAAGAGTGATCAGATGAATTGCATAGTCCTTCTTTGCCATGAAAATTAACTTAATCCCCAAAAAAAACTTTCCACTGCATTTCATTGCTGTCATTAAAGGACCTGCTGAAATCATTTCAGTAATCTTCTTGTTAACTCAGGTGAGAATGTTGACGAGCACAAGGCTGGAGATCATTATGTCAGGCTGATTGGGTTAAAATGGCAGACTTGACATGTTAAAAGGAGGGTGATGCTTGAAATCATTGTTCTTCCATTGTTAACCATGGTGACCTGCAAAGAAACGCGTGCAGCCATCATTGCGTTGCATAAAAATGGCTTCACAGGCAAGGTGTCACGGCTGAGGATGGGGAAAATCCTCAGCCGTGCGATGCCACGTGATGTTATGGCTGCTCGGCCAGGACAACAGGATTAGGGAGCAGGTCACCTCCTATAGCGTCCCTAACCTGACCCTAACTCCTAGCTGCATGGGCCGACCTTTAAGGTAGGAGGACCCATGCTCCGGAACCTCAGATCCCTAACTCATCCTCCGACCGGTCCCTGGACTAGGAGTCAAGGTAAGACGGCCTGTTCCTACTGGACACGGAGGAACAGGGGTCTCACTGGCCAAGCTGCAGGGAAAAAGGGAACACAAACAGACTTACGGATATGGCAGGTGAACTATCCGAGTTCCACCTACCTGCCACAGCCTTGCTGACTGGATCCCTGTGCAAACAGGAATCCAGATCCATAAGCTGCACTAAACAACATAGGAAAATCCCAACAGACCATCACATAGACATCACACATAAAGATGAACATGAACTTAATGTGACATAATATTTATGAACCACAAGGGTGGCTCTCACTGGCAGTTGGTAAACACAGGAGGCTGCTCCAGCTAAGCATGGCTGAAGCAACCTACTGAGCCATGCCAAACACCAAGGCTATATAGGCCTAAGTGGCCACACCCACACAATCAGACACACCCCGTGACTCATACACACAGAAAGGGAGTTAACCCTTCCAAAACCACAGGGAAGGGAAAACACCAACTCAAACAGACAGTGTCCAACTGAAGAACACACTGTGGCTGTTGCCGCAGGCAACGACATGCGTGGCAAGCATGTCCTGGGAGTCAGCCCGAAGGCCGGGACACTGCCACCACATGTACACACTACAACCAAACGTTGCCACGGGCAACCACAGTGAAGGAAAGATGTAAGTGCACACCACACATAAGACGGAGTGCACACAGACATACATATCACACGAAACCGCATGCATAACATAGCAAGCTGCCACGTACATACTGTTGCCAGCGGCAACCACAAGTGAGGCAAATACCACAGCCCTCACCTGTGATTGACAACCAAACTAAACCGCTGACAACCGCATGCGGTTCAGGAGTCACGGTCATAGCCATGGCCGTGACACAAGGATATTGGGGCTACTAAGATTGCACCTCAATCAACAATTTATAGGATCATCAAGAACTTCAAGGAAAGAGGTTCAATTCTTGTTAAGAAGGCTTCAGGGCGTCCAAGAAAGTCCAGCAAGCGCCAGGATCGTCTCCTAAAGAGGATTCAGCTGCGAGATTGGAGTGCCACCAGTGCAGAGCTTGCTAGGGAATGGCAGCAGGCAGGTGTGAGCGCATCTGCACGCACAGTGAGGCGAAGACTTTTGGAAGATGGCCTGGTGTCAAGAAGGGCAGCAAAGAAGCCACTTCTCTCCAAAAAAAACATCAGGGACAGATTGATCTTCTGCAGAAAGTATGGTGAATGGCCTGCTGAGGACTGGGGCAAAGTCATATTCGATGAAGCCTCTTTCCGATTGTTTGGGGCATCTGGAAAAAGGCTTGTCCGGAGAAGAAAAGGTGAGCGCTACCATCAGTCCTGTGTCATGCCAACAGTAAAGCATCCTGAGACCATTCATGTGTGGGGTTGCTTCTCATCCAAGGGAGTGGGCTCACTCACAATTTTGCCCAAAAACACAGCCATAAATAAAGAATGGTACCAAAACACCCTCCAACAGCAACTTCTTCCAACAATCCAACAACAGCTTGGTGAAGAACAATGCATTTTCCAGCACGATGGAGCACCGTGCCATAAGGCAAAAGTGATAACTAAGTGACTCAGGGACCAAAACGTTGACATTTTGGGTCCATGGCCTGGAAACTCCCCAGATCTTTATCCCATTGAGAACTTGTGGTCAATCCTCAAGAGGCGGGTGGACAAACAAAAACCCACTAATTCTGACAAAATCCAAGAATTGATTATGATAGAATGGGTTGCTATCAGTCAGGAATTGGCCCAGAAGTTGATTGAGAGCATGCCCAGTCGAATTGCAGAGGTCCTGAAAAAGAAGGGCCAACACTGCAAATACTGACTCTTTGCATAAATGTCATGTAATTGTCGATAAAAGCCTTTGAAACGTATGAAGTGCGTGTAATTATATTTCACTACATCACAGAAACAACTGAAACAAAGATCTAAAAGCAGTTTAGCAGCAAACTTTGTGAAAAAGAATATTTGTGTCATTCTCAAAACTTTTGGCCACGACTGTATGTATGAGAGGTTCAGGGAACATATTAATTCCGTTAGGTCGGGAAAAGGATACCCAAGACTCATAGAACATGTACAAAATAAACATGAAGGCAATACAAAATGCCTGAAATTTGCAGCCCTGGAACATGTCCCAGCCCCGGCTGTGGGTGGAGACAGAGATCGCCTCCTCCTGCAGAGGGAGGCTGATTGGATTATCCGCACAGATGCGATGGGCCCCTTAGGGTTAAATGACCGCAACGACTTAAGTGTATATTTATAAAGACAACAGTGACACACGCCAAGATTAGTACACATATGTATAAGTAGACGTAGTAGATGTCAGGGATGTTTTTATAGTCCGTTACCTTAACTTGCATTCAGTAAGTGAGCCAAATTGATTGCAGTTTCTCTTAACAGCGTCAATGGTTGCCAAGGCAACATAGTCGCTATTAAAGGGAGCGCATAGGTAGCTTGATTAGGTCAGAGGCCAGAGGAAGCGCAAGTGCGTGAAACGGCCGTCGCCAGCTGATCACTCAGCAGAGACACGCTTATGTCCGCCCCAGCCCGCTGAATCTTGTATTGTAACTAATACGAATAAAGACACATCTTGCAACATTTGGGTGAGTGCCGCTTCCGTTATTCATTCTACTATACCGCATACATACCAATAATATACTTTCTATATAGTGCATTTAGGTAGTGCAGCATTTGTTTGCGGTTTAGCTGCGTTACCACAGCTACAGATATTGACAAATGCCATTGGAACAAATAATTTCTACTGGTGTGATATACCAGTTGACCTACAAAAAAAATGATCGAAGCAGGAGTGTTATATACCAATTATATACTTTCTATATAGTGCATTTGGGTAGTGCAGCATTTGTTTGCGGTTTTGAAGCGTTACCTCCTCTCGAAGAGTGACAAACGCTAATGGAACAAATAATTTCTACTGGTGTAAAATACCAGTTGCCCCCCCAAAGAATCTGATTGAAGCAGGGGTGTGATATACCAATTATATTCTTTCTATATAGTGCAGTTGGGTAGTGCAGCATTTGTTTGCGGTTTAGCTGCGTTACCTCAGCTACAGATAGTGACAAACGACATTGGAACAAATAATTTCTACTGGTGTGATATACCAGTTGCCCCCTGGAAAAACTGATTGAAGCAGGAGTGTTATATACTTTCTATATAGTGCAGCATTTGTTTGCAGTTTTGCTGCGTTAACTCAGATACAGACAGTGACAAATGCTATTGAAATACCAGTTGCCCCCCTCAAAAAATTGATTGAGGTAATGGTGTGATATACCTATAATAAAATTTATGTATAGTGTATGTGCAGCATTTGTGTGTGGTTCTGCCCAGATCCTCAGCAGGTCGAACTTCACATCTCGAATCAATTCCCTAAAAGGACGCCTCCCCAAGTCATTGCCCCCTACATGTAGAACCAACACATCAGGAGGACGATCCAACCGCACAAAATGATGAACCTCCTGCAACACTCCACCCCACAACATACCTCTCACACCTAACCACCTGACCTTAGCCAACTCCGAACTAAATCCCAACTGGCGACCGCTCGGTCTCACATCCGCTCTGATCGCCCCCCAAAACACATAGGAGTGACCTAAGATCCACACCAAAGCCGCCGTCGTCAGACCTGTGAACAACAAAAGAAACATAATTAACCCAAGACCTACACCCCGCAGCACAACTACAACAATGCAGGCCGCACATACGATTTGAAACATACCGACTCCCAACGCCCTATCTTCTTAATTACCTCCTCACTGGCACCTGACCTGGCTGCCTCAGTCGCCGCCCCAATCCTGAACGAATGACCAGAATAGTCCTTGACCGGCACACCCAAACCCTTTAAACATATCCTAAAGACTGCCAAAAATTGAAATCTAGACAAAAAGGAACCATCCTCATGCCTAAGAAACGGAACTGCATCACTCTGAACACCTGAACCATAAGACCCTGCACACCGCACCGGGCACATACTACATCCTGGCACCGAAAACAAAGTAAACTGTTGCCCCCTGCCCTGCTGATCCGTTTTTGACCTGCGAATCCGGACAGACACTCTGTCCCCTGCCAACTCGACATCCTAAGCCCCCCCGCTCTGTTAACACTGCCGCACACCAACTCCCCCAAACGGAAGGCACCGAAAAACGCTAGAGCAAACGCCGCCCTAAACAACCCCAACTCCCAAGCCGAGCTACAAATGACACTCAACTCCTCACCCATCTGCAGCAACAGCTCAAAAGACACCGGCCTCCTACAATCCAGCACCCTACCTGCTACCCTACTCCATCCCTTCAAAACCTGCCGCACCAGAAAACTCTTTGTCAAATCCGGTAGCCCCCGCAACTTCAACCCAAACGCCACGCCCGCAATAAAAAGATTCACCTTCGACACCGACCAACCCTCACTCTTCAACTGACCCAGCAACATCAACAACCTAACATCCCCATCCCCCACACCAGCCCCCCAAGTACCATTCCAACTTTCCCAGGTCGTCCACGCCTTACCGTACTCCCTCCAAGTACCCGGACTTAGCGAATCCCTCAACAACCCCATCACTTCTCCTCCAGGATCCCCCAAAGCCACGGCGGACACTCCAGACCCTCCACCTCCGCTTCTGGCGCTAGAAGCCGGAACCGCTCCCACTGTAAACGAGAAAGAGAATCCGCCACCGAATTAGACACTCCAGCAACATGCTCTGCCACCAACCACACATTAAATCGACAAACATCGCAATACCAAAAACTGCAAAAGCCTAATCACCGGCGGGGAAGACGCGGACAAACTGTTGATAGCCTGAACCACCCCCAAATTGTCACAATAAAAACGCACCTTCCTGTTCTCAAATTTCTCTCCCCACAACACAACCGCCATAACAATGGGAAAAAGTTCTAACAAAGCCATGTTCCTCACCCAACCCCGACTTACCCACGAATCCGGCCACCCACCCGCACACCATTGTCCCTGGCAATAAGCCCCAAAACCCACTCCCCCCGACGCGTCCGTATATAACTCACACAACTCCCCCATCACTAATGACCGGCCATTGTACTGACCCAAAAATTCTGCCCACACCCTCAAATCCCCTTTTAACTCCTTACGCAACCTAATGAAATGATAAGGCGCTGACACCCCTGCCGTAGCCGCGGCCAACCTTCTACAGAAAATTCTACCCATTGGCATAATTTGACATGCGAAATTCAGCTTACCTAACAACGACTGCAAATCCCGCAACCTAATCTTCTCCCTCCCTATGGCCCTATCAATCTCCTGGCGCAAATCCAGCAACTTATCCTCAGGAAGCCTACACTCCATCCGCTCCGTATCTATGACAATCCCCAAAAAACACAACTCCGTCACCGGACCCAACGTCTTTTCCCGCGCCAACGGTACCCCAAAACGCGCAAAAACCGACTGCACCGTGGGCAGCAACAAAGAACAGACCCGTGAATTCGCCGGCCCCAAACACAAAAAATTGTCTAAATAATGGATAATCGACAAACAACCCGAAACTTCCACCACTACCCACTCCAAAAACGAGCTAAAGGTCTCAAAATATGCACACGAGAGAGAGCACCCCATCGGCAAGCACCTATCCACAAAATACTCCCCATCCCAAAAACAACCCAACAAACCCATGCTCTCCACGTGAACCGGAAGCAAATGAAAAGCCGCTTCCACATCAACCTTAGCCATCAACGTCCCTTGCCCCCACCGCCTCACCCATCTAACAGCCGCATCAAAGGAAGTATAGACCACTGAACAAAGTTCAGGATCTATACCATCATTGACCGACGCACCTTTTGGGTAAGACAAGTGATGAATGAGCCGAAACTTGTTCGGCTCCTTCTCCTAAGAAGGAGCCGAACAAGTTTCGGCTCATTCATTCGGCTCACCACTCCTAGAAGAGACACCCTCAGGCCAGGAATCGGCGGTTCCTTGAATGGACCCGCCATCCGCCCCAACTCCACCTCCTTCCTCAATTTCTCCGCCACTACCCCCGCATGAACAAGCGCGGACCTAAGATTCTTAAGTACAATAGGCCCCGCCGTGACAACCGATGGAATACGAAAACCGAACCTAAACCCATCCCCCAACAACCCAGCCGCAACCTGATCAGGATACCTATCTAGAAATTCCTGCATCTCTTCCACCCGAACCGGCATCCGTCCCTTTTCCAGCCCCCTCACCCCCCTTATGCCTTCCCCCCTTGAAGCAATGGTTAGCTCCATGGGGTCCCCCACACACCGTGCACTCGTGCTTAAATTTGCACTTAGCACCAAATCTGCAGTTTCCTTCATTAAAAAGGAAACACAACCCTTTTGCCGACGCCGCTGCCAACGCACCTGGGGATGACCCCCCGGACTCCCCCCGAAAGGACTGCCCAGCCCTAGGCGGCGCCGTCACCCTCAGCCACAACCCAATATCCTTCTGATCCCACCGGATATCAGGCCTCACCGCCTTACGCTGCCGGAACTGCTCGTCATAACGGAGCCAGCCCACACCACCATAAACCCTATACGCTTCACCGATGGCATCCTGGTAGCAAAACAGCGCCGAACAACAATCCGGAGACCTTTCCCCAATGACACTTGCTAATATGGCAAACGCCTGTAGCCAATTAGCAAACGTACGTGGGATCAATCGATGCCGTCGCTTATCCTCATCCTCCTTTTTACCCTCATCCTTCTTCCCCCTATCCAAGTTAAACCGTTCCAATGGGAGCAGCGAGAATATCTCCACATACTCTCCCTTCCAGATCTTCTCCCTCACCTCTTGCTTCAAATGAGCCCCAAGAGGGCCCTCAAAGCACACATACACCTCGCCGCGCGCCCTATCATTCAACCTCTGCACCTCACCCCCCCGCCTGAGTCTCAACCGACACCGACCCTGCCGCCCCCCCCTTGCGTCCCCGTTACCGACCCCGGCAACACTCCCCAACCCGGCAAAGGAGACCCCCCACCAGACCCCACACTAGACAACCATCCCGCCAAACCCCCCAAAAACTGACCCAAACCATTACCAAAATCACCCATGGCCCCCCTCCCAGCACCCCCAACCGGGAAACCCTGCGTTAACATGGAGCCCCAAGCAATCTCACCAGGCACCACGGGCGCTGTGACTCCCGCTGCCGTAGATCCTGACTCCCGCAGCACGGACACTTCACCGGCATAGCTCCTGGACGTCGACGGCTGTTCTTCCTGGACCACCTGCACGACCCTCTGTACCACGCTGGAAGGACACCGGGACGGGACCGCGGCACCCCCCACGGCAAGGGGACCCTCTTCCTCTCTGTTATGGTCTTCTCTGGGCCTGCACTGGTATTCCCCTCCACTCAGTGCAGCCCGAGGAACCCGGATATCATCAAGAAGCCGAGTGGACCGCCCGCTGTAGGAAGGACTGGGCCGGTCCACCGATCCTGGTACTGAATCCAGCTGAACTGCCGAAGGGAGCAGGGAAAGGGGCGTCCCGCTCCGCTCAGGGCCCCGCCGTGTAGTGGGATTCCTCCCGCGGCGAGAGCGACTCGCAGAAGGCTGAGCGGACGCTCTCCGCCGCCGAGGGTCCGCAGAGGGGCTCCCTACTCGGCGCCGGGCCCTGGGTGTGCTTTCAGGGATTAGGCGCGCCGGTGGGATACCCCGCCGCGGCCAGGCAGCCCGAACAGTGGGGGTAGCCACAGGAGCAGGGGAAACTATGCACGCACCAACCTGCTCCTGCAGCCAGCCAGGCCCCCGCACCTCCGCTTCACGCCGCAGCCGCTCCAACATTTCCTCCACAGACATCACGGGAGCCGCCATCACACAGCCTGTCGTTTCTCTCTCCTGGCCGCAATGCTCCTGCTCCCGCCTCCTCCTTCCGTATCAGCGCTGGCCACACCCCCCGCTCACCTAGCAACTCGCGCCTCTTCTTCCAAGCCCGCCCCCCCCCCCACTTAACCCTTACCTCACCTGTCCCTTCACCGCCAAGCAACTTCATGATCGGCCTCCCCCACCGCTGCGCTCCTCGTCCGGCCTGACTATTAGCTTGTATGTGATTATTGTGTGAAAGAGTAAAGTCCTCCTGAACATTCAGAATAATACAGACACTGAGCCCACAGGTCGAAGCCCTCCATATACATTTTAATAAGTGTTTTTTGTGTGGAACATAGTGTTTAATAAAAGGAAAATAAAAGTTATATTTTAATTATAGGACCAGAAACAGGAAATTATAGTCAGTAGACTATTGGAATAGTAGAATTGACCTCCTGGGTTAGTGGGTCATTTAAAAATGCTGTGCAATTGCAATACAGACACTGTTTTCTGATGTAGTACAGAATGGTTACAAAACACCACAGATTATGGACACTATATTAGGCCCAGATTATTCTGAATTTGCAATACATATACTGTTTTGTGATGTAGTACAGTAATGGTTACAGAACACCACAGATTATGGACACTGTATTAGGCCAGATTATTAGATTTTGCAATACAGACACTGTTTTCTGATGTAGTACAGTTTTAGTTACAGAACAGCACATATTATGGACACTATATTAGGCCCAGATTATTGGAATTTGCAATACAAACACTGTTCTCCAATGTACTACAATTTTGGTTACAGAAAACAACAGAATAGGGACACTATATTAGGCCAAGTTTATCGGAATAGGCAATACAGACACTGTTTTCTGATGCAGTACAGTATTGGTTTAGAAAACACCACAGATTATGGACACTATATTAGGCCCAGAGTATTGGAATTTGCAATACAGACACAATTTTCTAATGTAGTACAGTATTGGTTTCACAACACCACAGATTATGGACAATATATTAGGCCCAGATTATTAGATTTTGCAATACAGACACTGTTTTCTGATGTAGTACAGTATTGGTTACAGAACACCACAGATTATGGACACTATATTAGGCCCAGATTATCCTGAATTTGCAATACAATGTTTTCTGATGTAGTACAGTATTGGTTACAGAACACCAAACATTAGGGACACTATATAAGGCCCAGATTATTAGATTTTGCAATACAGACACTGTTTTCTGATTTAGTACAGTATTGGTTACAGAACACCACAGATTATGGACACTATATTAGGCCCAGATTATTAGATTTTGCAATACAGACACTGTTTTCTAATGTAGTACAGTTTTGGTTACAGAACACCACAGAATATGCAGACTATATTAGGCGCAGGTTATTGGAATTTGCAATACAAACACTGTTTTCCAATGTAGTACAGTATTGGTTACAGAACACCATAGATTATGGACACTATATTAAGCCTAGATTTTTGGAATTTGCAATACAGACACTGTTTTCTGATGTAGTACAGTATTGTTTACAGAACACAACAGATTATTTAGACTATATAAGGCCCAGATTATTAGATTGTGCAACACAGACACTGTTTTCTGATGTAGTACAGTTTTGGTTACAGAACACCACAGTTTATGGACACTATATTAGGCCCAGATTATTAGAATTTGCAATACAGACACAGTTTTCTGATGTAGTACAGTATTGGTTTACAGAACACCACAGATTATGGACACTATATTAGGCCCAGATTATTAGATTTTGCAATACAGACACTGTTTTCTGATGTAGTACAGTTATGGTTACAGAACACCACAGTATATGGGCACTAAATTTGGCCCAAATTATTGGAATCTGCAATACAGACACTGTTTTCTGATGTAGTACTGTAATGGTTACAGAACACCACAGATTATGTACACTATATTAGGCCCAGATTATTGGAATTTGCAATACAAACACTGTTCTCCAATGTAATACAATATTGGTTACAGAACACCACAGAATAGGGACACTATATTAGGCCAAGCTTATCGGAATAGGCAATACAGACACTGTTTTCAGATGTAGTACAGTAATGGTTTAGAAAACACCACAGATTATGGACACTATATTAGGCCCAGAGTATTGGAATTTGCAATACAGACACTATTTTCTGATGTAGTACAGTATTGGTTACAGAACACCACAGATTATAGACACTATATTAGGCCCAGAGTATTGGAATTTGCAATACAGACACTATTTTCTGATGTAGTACAGTATTGGTTACAGAACACCACAGATTATAGACACTATATTAGGCCCAGATTATTGGAATTTGCAATATAGACACTGTTTTCTGATGAAGTACAGTATTGGTTACAAAACACCACAGAATATGTACACTATATTAGGCCTAGATTATTGGAAATTGCAATACAGACACATATTTCTGATGTAGTACAGTATTCTTTACAGAACACCACATATTATGGACACTATATTTGGCCCAGATTATTGGATTTTGCAATACAGACACTGTTTTCTGATGTAGTACAGCATTAGTTACAGAACACCACAGATTATGGACACTATATTAGGCCCAGATTATTGGAATTTGCAATGCAGACACTGTTTTCTAATGAAGTACAGTTTTGGTTACAGAACACCACAGAATATGGACACTATATTAGGCCCAGATTATTGGAATTTGCAATACAAAACACTGTTTTCCAATGAAGTACAGTACTGGTTACAAAACACCACAGATTATGGACACTATATTAGGCCCAGATTATTTGATTTTGCAATACAGACACTGTTTTCTGATATAGTACAGTATTGGTTACAGAACACCACAGATTATGTACACTATATTAGGCCCAGATTATTCGATTTTGCAATACAGACACTGTTTTCTTAAGTAGTACAGTTTTGGTTTCAGAACACCACAGAATATGGACACTATATTAGGCCCAGATTATTGGAATTTGCAATACAAACACTGTTCTCCAATGTAATACAATATTGGTTACAGAACATCACAGAATAGGGACACTATATTAGGCCAAGTTTATCGGAATAGGCAATACAGACACAGTTTTCAGATGTAGTACAGTATTGGTTTAGAAAACACCACAGATTATGGACACTATAATAGGCCCAGAGTATTGGAATTTGCAATACAGACACTATTTTCTGATGTAGTACAGTATTGGTTACAGAACACCACAAATTATAGACAGTATATTAGGCCCAGATAATTGGATTTTGCAATACAGACACAATTTTTCTGACGCAGTACAGTATTGGTTACAAAACACCACAGAATATGTACACTATATTAGGCCTAGAATATTGGAAATTACAATACAGACACTGATTTCTGATAATGTAGTACAGTATTCTTTACAGAACACCACAGAATATGGACACAATATTAGGCCCAGATTATTGAAATTTGCAATACAGACACTGTTTTCTAATGTAGTATAGGATTGGTTACAGAACACCACAGATTATGGACAGAATATTAGGCCCAGATTAACCTGAATTTGCAATACATATACTGTTTTCTGATGTAGAACAATATTGGATACAGAACACCACAGATTATGGACACTATATTAGGCCCAGATTATTGAAATGTGCAATACAGACACTGTTTTCTGATGTAGTACACTATTGGTTACAGAACACCACAGATTATGGACACTATATTAGGCCCAAATTATTAGATTTTGCAATACAAACACTGTTTTCTGATGCAGTACAGCATTGGTTACAGAACATCACAGATTATGGAGAGTATATTAGGCCCAGTTTATTGGAATTTGCAATACAGACACTGTTTACTGATGTAGTACAGTATTGGTTACAGAACAACACAGATTATAGACAGTATATTAGGCCCAGATTATTAGATTTTGCAATACAAACACTGTTTTCTGATGTAGTACAGTATTGGTTACAGAACACCACAAATTATAGACAGTATATTAGTCCCAGATAATTGGATTTTGCAATACTGACACAATTTTCTGCGGTGGGGCTGCTCCCCCAATGAAAAACACGCAGTGTTAGGGGTTGAGCAGCTCCTCCAGAATTGACACTATATTTCTGTGTTTTTGTCTTGTTTTATATGCAGTGTATGTGCCTTTACCTGGCATTCAAACACTCTTTTGCACCTGGTAACCTCCATCACATGGTCTGATATGGGTGTGGCTTACAGTCTGGCTTTGTTCACATTGCACTAGTTGTCCTGCTAGGCAGTTGTGTGGAAGCTTGGCTGTGAGCTGGATTACATCACCTTCAGACCTTGTTCACACCATAGATAGCGTAGTGGTAGGACCCCTTGCCATGCTGAGTGACCGTGACGTGGTGCATGATGGGCTCCGATATTTTCCTGACAGAAAAAATTGGCAAAAGTCTCAGCTTTTAATATCTGCATTTATGACTAGCCAGGATAGTCAGTGGCATAGCCAAGCTTCCACACAACTGCCTAGCAGGACAACTAGTGCAATGTGAACAAATACAGACACTGTTTTCTGATGTAGAACAGTATTAGTTACAGAACAATACAGTTTATGAACACTATATTAGGCCTAGATAATAAGATTTTGCAATACAGACACTGTTTTCTGATGTAGTACAGTTTTGATTACAGAACACTACAGAATATGGACACTATATTAGGCCCAGATTATTGAAATTTGTAATACCAACACTATTTTCCGAGGTAATACAGTATTGGTTACAGAACACCACAGAATATGGACACTATATTATGCCCAGATTATTAGAATTTGCAATACTGACACTGTTTTCTGATGTAGTACATTATTGGTTACTGTAAGGGTCGCGTACACACACACACAGGGGGGAGGGAAGTGACCACTGCGCTCCACCCTTACCCCTGGCCCTGCTTACTTGCCTCGTGAGTCCTAATGACAGGGGACAACTGGACGGCAATCCCTAACTTGGAATAAGTGCAGGGATGACAGACAGACAAACAACAGGACGTGAACGGAGCGAGTAAATACCAGGAAAGCTACAAAGTACCAAAGGAGTCAGCAGAGGATCGTCAGGAGGAGGCCGGGGTCAAATACCAGGAGAGCAGCAAAGTACACAAGGAGCAGGCAGAGGATCGTCAGGAATTCAGCAGGAGGTAAGTACGCCAGGAGAGACCAAATCACAGGTGGAACCTAAATTAACAGGCAACCTGTGGCCAGCAGGCTGCCTGTATTTATAGTGGGGAGTGAGGGTCATGTGACGTGGCCAGCATCACATGACCGACAGACCAACCAGTCGAGCACCGAGTGATCAGCTCGGCGCTCAAGGCAGACTAGGAGCAGGGAGCCACCCAGCTAGTAAAGCCACCCTGGGAATGAGGTCAAACACAGATCCTCATTCCCAAAGCTAAGCAATAGTTCTGCGGGCAATGGGGGACCGAGTGCACCTTCGGAACCCCGTTACAGTACCCCCCCTTTTACGAGGGGCCACCGGACCCAAGACTTCAGGCGATGGCTTCTCAGGGTGTTCTAAATGAAATTTTCGAACAAGTCTAGGAGCATGAACCTTCCTGGCAAGTACCCAAGATCTCTCTTCAGGTCCATACCCCTTCCAGTGAATCAGGTACTGCAAGGAATTACGCACCTTCCTGACATCCACTATTTTAGACACCACATACTCGACAGCATCATTAACAAGAACCGGCGGAGGCGAGGCTTTTGATGGTACTACCGGTTCAAAATATTTTTTTAAGTAGAGACTTATGGAACACATTATGAATGTGGAATGACTCAGGCAGCTCCAACCTAAAAGATACCGGGTTAATCACCTCCGTGATCTTATATGGTCCAATAAAACGAGGAGCAAACTTTTTAGAATCTACCTTAAGAGAGAGATTCTTGGAGGACAACCACACCTTATCCCCAACCTGAAAATTCACCCCCCTTGAACGTCTCCTATCGGCCTTGAGTTTCTGAGAACTTTGAGCCTTTTCTAAGTTCGATTGAACCCGGGCCCAAACTGTGCACAGTTCAGAGGAGGGCCTATCCGCCTCAGGGTTAGAGGAGGAGACGGATGACCCAGAATGAAAACGGGGATGGAAACCATGGTTACAAAAGAAAGGTGAAACCCCAGCAGAAGAATTGACACGGTTATTCAAAGCAAATTCAGCCAATGGAAGAAATTTCACCCATAATTGCTGGTCATCAGCAACATACGACCTCAAGAATTGTTCGACAAACTGATTAAGGCGTTCAGTCTGCCCATTACTCTCAGGGTGGTAGGCAGAGGAAAAAGACAATGAAATTTTAAATTTTTTACAGAAGGCCCTCCAGAATTTGGACACAAACTGCACACCCCTGTCAGAAACAATATTTTCCGGGATACCTTGCAATCGAACAATTTCTTTCACAAAAATAGACGCCAGGGTTTTGGCATTCGGGAGTTTAGACAGGGGAATGAAATGGACCATCTTGCTAAACCTATCGACCACTACCCAAACTACAGTCTTACCCTCCGCCGGCGGTAGGTCAGTTATAAAGTCCATCGAGATATGGGACCAGGGTCTACTGGGAATGGGTAGGGGTCGTAGGTTACCAGCAGGGCGAGTCCTAGGTGTCTTGGACCTGGCACAAACCTCACAGGCTGACACGTAGGACTTGACATCCCTAGTTAGAGTGGGCCACCAATAAGATCTAGAAACCAGATCCTTAGTGCCCTCAACACCCGGATGTCCACAAAAGGCAGAATTGTGACACTCACCCAACAGCTGGAGACGAAATTGTACAGGAACAAACAACTTATCTGTTGGGGTGGATACCGGTGCCAGATGTTGTTCAGACCTAATGCGAGCCGAGATATCCTGGGTAAGAGCTGCTAAGAAGATTTTTGCTGGTAGGATGGATTCAGGTGGTACCTCAGTAGGTTGAAAAGCCTGGAAGCTCCGAGATAATGGGTCCACCTTCACATTTTTACTTCCCGGCCTGAACGTGATGGAAAAATCAAAACGAGTAAAAAACAGAGCCCATCTGGCTTGACGGGGATTCAACCTCTTAGCATACTCGAGAAACATAAGGTTTTTATGGTCAGTGACAACAGTTACACAATGCCTTGCTCCCTCCAAAAAATGCCTCCACTCCTCAAATGCCCATTTAATGGCCAGCAGCTCCCTATTCCCTATGTCGTAGTTTCTCTCCGTGGGAGAGAATTTCCTGGAGAAGAAGGCACATGATCTCATATTAGTGAGGCTAGCAGGACCTTGTGAAAGGACTGCTCCTGCGCCGTCCTCGGACGCATCCACCTCCACAATAAAAGGTTTCTCCTGATCAGGCTGGATCAGAATGGGAGCGTTACTGAATGCCTTTTTTAATTTTTCAAATGAAGAAATGGCCTCAGTAGACCAATTCTCCAAATCCGCCCCTTTCTTAGTAAGGTCAGTCAACGGTTTAGCAATTACGGAAAAATTCATAATAAATTTACGATAGTAATTGGCGAAACCTAAGAACCGTTGTAAGGCCTTTAAGGATGAAGGTCTTACCCATTCCTTAATTGCTAGTACCTTACCAGGATCCATCTTGAAGGCGTGAGGAGTCAGAACATGCCCTAGAAACAGAATCTCCTGTACACCAAAGACACATTTCTCTTGTTTAGCGGATAGCTGATTCTCCCTCAACACCTCTAATACTTGTTTAACATGAGACACATGGGATACGAACTCAGGAGAGAATATCAAAATGTTGTCAAGATAGACAATAACAAATTTACCTAAGAACTCCCTAAGAATGTCATTCATGAAGTTTTGGAACACAGCTGGGGCATTGCTGAGTCCAAAAGGCATCACCTGATATTCAAAGTGTCCTACCGGAGTATTGAACGCCGTCTTCCATTCGTCTCCCTCCTTGATTCGGATTAGATTGTATGCCCCTTTCAGGTCAATTTTGGAAAACCAGGTTGCCCCCAGAACCTAGTTAAATAAATCCGGAATCAATGGGAGGGAGTATCTATTCTGGACAGTGATTTTATTTAATCTCCGGTAATCGATAGATGGCCTAAGACCACCATCTTTTTTCTTAACGAAGAAAAACCCCGCCCCCATAGGAGAGACAGAAGGTCTAATATGCCCTTTACCAAGGCTCTCCTTAATATAATCTTCCATGGCCTTGCGTTCGGGCATAGAAAGATTATAAATTTGTCCCTTAGGAAACTTGGCCCTCTACTAGCTCTATGGTGCAATCATAAGGTCTATGGGGGGTTAAAACCTCCGGGGTTGGTGATGAGAATACATCAGAATATTCTCTAACAACAGAGGGTAAAGTATCAGACTTTACTGAGACCCCAGCCTGTACCACGGACAAGCACGAGTCACACTTAGGCCCCCATCTCACCAACTCCCCATTGGACCAATCTATAGTGGGGTTATGTAGTCGGAGCCAAGGCAACCCTAGTACCACCTCAGCAGGTAGGTTCTCCAGGACTAGAAGCGAACATCTCTCTGAGTGGCACACACCCACGGTTAGAGAAATCGCCGAGGTACATAAGCTCACTGTACCACCAATAAGAGGAGTAGCATCAATAGCCATGACATGGATAGGAGTTGTTAAGGCAAACATAGGAATACCCAATCTTACAGCATACTCAGAGTCAATAAAGCTAGCCGCTGAGCCAGAATCAATAAAGGCCTTACCCGGCCATTTATCTACTCCCAGAGAAATCGTAATGGGTACCGAAAGCTTACATTTAGAAAATTCAAGGTGTACCTGGTCTTTAGGTTGCATTGCCTTAGGAGACTTGACAGAGATGACCTTCTTAGAACACTGGTTGATCCAATGGTCAGGATCTCCACAGTAAAAGCATTCTCCACGTCTCTAGCGAAGTTTCCCTCGGGTCATGCTAACCTGCATGGGTTCCTCGGTGGAGACCTCAGCATTGTCTCTGGGATAGGCCGCTGGCTGGACCACCATCTGGGAAGAGAACTGTTGTTCCTGTCGTCTCTCTCTAACCCGTCGGTCAAGTCGGACAACAAGGGTCATCATCTCCTCTAAGGTCTCTGGAAGTTGATAACTGACCAGAAGATCCTTTAATTTATCAGACAGACCTGACCTGAACTGACTCTTCAGGGCTGGTTCGTTCCATCCTGAGGGGACACACCACCTTCTAAATTGGGTGCAATAATCCTCCGCTGGTAGATTGCCCTGAACCAGTGCCTTTAGAGCCGTCTCGGCTACTAGAGCCCTGTCTGGTTCATCATAGAGGGTACCCAGGGCCTGAAAGAGCCCCTCCACAGAATATAAACAACTGGCGCCAGCAGGTAAAGAGAACGCCCAGTCCTGGGGATCACCCTGTAATCGGGAAATGATAATGCCCACGCGTTGACTCTCGGGGCCAGAGGACACGGGGCGCAAATGGAAGTAAAGTTTGCAACTCTCCTTAAAAGAGAGAAACTTCTTCCGGTCTCCAGAAAAGGGTTCTGGGAGCTTAATCTGGGGCTCAAAATGCGGACTGGAAGCCTGAGGAGTGGAAGAACCTTGCCCTAACTCAAAAGAACGGAGTTTTTCCCCTAACTCCTGCACCATCTGCGTCAGATTAGAGACATGGTCAGTCAGGGTCACCAGAGGATTCATAATACAGTGGTTATTGGGCCTGTTAATCTGTAACGGTCGCGTACACACACACACAGGGGGGAGGGAAGTGACCACTGCGCTCCACCCTTACCCCTGGCCCTGCCTACTTCCCTCGCGAGTCCTAATGACAGGGGACAACTGGACGGAAATCCCTAACTTGGAATAAGTGCAGGGATGACAGACAGACAAACAACAGGACATGAACGGACAGAGTCAATACCAGGAAAGCTACAAAGTACAAAATGGAGCAAGCAGAGAATTGTCAGGAGAAGCCGGGGTCATAAATACCAGGAGAGACGTGAAGTACCAAAGGAGTCAGCAGAGGATCGTCAGGAGGAGGCCGGGGTCAAATACCAGGAGAGCAGCAAAGTACACAAGGAGCAGGCAGAGGATCGTCAGGAATTCAGCAGGAGGTAAGTATGCCAGGAGAGACCAAATTATAGGTGGAACCTAAATTAACAGGCAACCTGTGGCCAGCAGGCTGCCTGTATTTATAGTGGGGAGTGAGGGTCATGTGAAGTGGCCAGCGTCACATGACTGACAGACCAACCAGTCGAGCACCGAGTGATCAGCTCGGCGCTCAAGGCAGACTAGGAGCAGGGAGCCACTCAGCTAGTAAAGCCGCCCTGGGAATGAGGTCAAACACAGATCCTCATTCCCAAAGCTAAGCAACAGTTCTGCGGGAAATGGGGGACCTAGTGCACCTTCGGAACCCAGTTACAGTTACAGAACACCACAGATTATGGACACTCTATTAGGCCCAGATTATTGAAATTTGCAATACAGACACTGTTTTCTGATGTAATACAATATTGGTTACAGAACACCGCAGATTATGGACACTATATTAGGCCCATATTATTGGAACTTGCAATACAGACACTGTTTTCTGATGTAGTACAGTATTGGTTACAGAACACCACAGATTATGTACAATATATTAGGCCCAGATTATTGGAATCTGCAAAACAGACACTGTTTTCTGATGTAGTACAGTATTGGTTACAGAACACCACAGATTAGGGATACTATAATAGGCCAAGATTATTGGAATTTGCAATACAGACACTGTTTTCTGATGTAGTACAGTACTGGTTACAGAACACCACAGATTATGGACACTATATTAGGCCCAGATTATTTGAATTTGCAAATCAAACTCTGTTTTCCGATGTAGTACAGTACTGGTTACAGAACACCACAGATTATGGACACTATATTAGGCCCAAAATATTTGAATTTGCAATACAGACAATGTTTTCTGATGTAGAACATTATTGGTTACAGAACACTACAGTTTATGGACACTATATTAGGCCCAGATTATTGGAATCTGCAATACAGACACTTATGCTAATGTACTACAGTATTCGTTACAGAAAACCACATATTATGGACTCTATATCACATTCAGATTATTAGATTTTGCAATACAGACACTTTTTTCTGATGTAGTACAGTATTGGCACAGAACACCAAAGATTATGGACACTATATTAGTCCTAGATTATTCAGAATTTGCAATACAGACACTGTTTTCTGATTTAGTACAGTATTGGTTACAGAACACAACAGATTATTTAGACTATATTAGGCCCAGATTATTAGATTGTGCAATACAGACACTGTTTTCTGATGTAGTACAGTTTTGGTTACAGAACACCACAGAAAATAGACACTATATTAGGCCCAGATTATTGGAATTTTCAATACAAACACTGCTTTCCGATATAGTTCAGTACTGATTACAGAACACCACAGATTATGGACACTATATTAGGCCCAGATTATTGGAATTTGCAATACAGACACTGTTTTCTGATGAAGTACAGTTTTGGTTACAGAACACCACAGAATATGGACACTATATTAGGCCCAGATTATTGGAATTTGCAATATAGACACTGTTTTCTGATGAAGTACAGTTTTGGTTACAGAACACCACAGATTATGGACACTATATTAGGCCCAGATTATTAGAATTTGCAATACAGACACAGTTTTCTGATGTAGTACAGTATTGGTTTACAGAACACCACAGATTATTGACATTATATTGGACTCAGATTATTAGATTTTGCAATACAGACACTGTTTTAATATGTAGTACAGTTATGGTTACAGAACACCACAGTATATGGACACTATATTAGGCCCAGATTATTGGAATTTGCAATACAAACACTGTTCTCCAATGTAATACACTATTGGTTACAGAACACCACAGAATAGGAACACTATATTCGGCCAAGCTTATTGGAATAGGCAATACAGACACTGTTTTCTGATGTAGTACAGTATTGGTTTAGAAAACACCACAGATTATGGACACTATATTAGGCCCAGAGTATTGGAATTTGCAATACAGACACTATTTTCTGATGTAGTACAGTATTGGTTACAGAACACAACAGATTATCGACACTATATTATGCCCAGATTATTGGAATTTGCAATACAGACACTGATTTCTGATGAAGTACAGTATTGGTTACAAAACACCACAGAATATGTACACTATATTAGGCCTAGATTATTGGAAATTGCAATACAGACACTGATTTCTGATAATGTAGTACAGTATTCTTTACAGAACACCACATATTATGGACACTATATTAGGCCCAGATTATTGGATTTTGCAATACAGACAATGTGTTCTGATGTAGTACAGCATTGGTTACAGAACACCATAGATTATGGACACTATATTAGGCCCAGATTATTAGATTTTGCAATACCGACACTGTTTTCTGATGTAATACAATTTTAGTTACAGAACACCACATATTATGGATACTATATTAGGTCCAGATTATTGGAAATTGCAATACCAACACTGTTTTCCGATGTAGTACAGTATTGGATACAGAACACCACAGAATATGGACACAATATTAGGCCCAGATTACTGAAATTTGCAATACAGACACTGTTTTCTAATGTAGTACAGTATTGGTTACAGAACACCACAGATTATGGACAGAATATTAGGCCCAGATTATCCTGAATTTGCAATACATATACTGTTTTCTGATGTAGAACAATATTGGTTACAGAACACCACAGATTATGGACAATATATTAGGCCCAGATTATTGAAATGTGCAATACAGACACTGTTTTCTGATGTAGTACACTATTGGTTACAGAACACCACAGATTCTGTACACTATATTAGGCCCAAATTATTAGATTTTGCAATACTGACACAATTTTCTGATTTAGTACAGTATTGGTTACAGAACACCACAAATTATAGACAGTATATTAGTCCCAGATAATTGGATTTTGCAATACTGACACAATTTTCTGATTTAGTACAGTATTGGTTTTAGAACACCACAGATTATGGACACTATATTAGGCACAGATTATTGTAATTTGCAATACAGACACTGTTTTCTGATGTAGTACAGTATTGGTTACAAAACACCACAGATTATGGACACTATATTAGGCTCAGATTATTGGAATTTGCAATACAAACACTGTTTTCCAATGTAGTACTGTACTGGTTACAGAACACCACAGATTATGGACACTATATTAAGCACAGATTATTAGAATTTGCAATACAGACACTGTTTTCTGATGTAGTACAATATTGGTTACAGAACACCACAGATTATAGACACTATATTAGGCCCAGATTATTGGATTTTGCAATACAGACACTGTTTTCTGATGTAGTACAGTATTGGTTACAGAACACCACAGATTATGGACACTCTATTAGGCCCAGATTATTAGATTTTGCAATACCGACACTGTTTTCTGATGTAGTACAGTTTTAGTTACAGCACACCACAGAATATAGACACTATATTAGGCCCAGAATTATTGAAATTTGCAATACAGAAACTGTTTTCTAATGTAGTACAGTATTGGTTACAGAACACCACAGATTATGGACACTATATTAGGCCCAGATTATCCTGAATTTGCAAAACATATACTGTTTTATGATGTATGTCAGTATTGGTTACAGAACACCACAGATTATGGACACTATATTAGGCCCAGATTATTAGATTTTGCAATACAGACATTGTTTTCTGATGTAGTACAGTTTTGGTTACAGAAAACCAAAGAAAATGGACACTACACTGCGTGCAGAATTATTAGGCAAATGAGTATTTTGACCACATCATCCTCTTTATGCATGTTGTCTTACTCCAAGCTGTATAGGCTCGAAAGCCTACTACCAATTAAGCATATTAGGTGATGTGCATCTCTGTAATGAGAAGGGGTGTGGTCTAATGACATCAACACCCTATATTAGATGTGCATAATTATTAGGCAACTTCCTTTCCTTTGGCAAAATGGGTCAAAAGAAGGACTTGACAGGCTCAGAAAAGTCAAAAATAGTGAGATATCTTGCAGAGGGATGCAGCACTCTTAAAATTGCAAAGCTTCTGAAGCGTGATCATCGAACAATCAAGCGTTTCATTCAAAATAGTCAACAGGGTCGCAAGAAGCGTGTGGAAAAACCAAGGCGCAAAATAACTGCCCATGAACTGAGAAAAGTCAAGCGTGCAGCTGCCAAGATGCCACTTGCCACCAGTTTGGCCATATTTCAGAGCTGTAACATCACTGGAGTGCCCAAAAGCACAAGGTGTGCAATACTCAGAGACATGGTCAAGGTAAGAAAGGCTGAAAGACGACCACCACTGAACAAGACACACAAGCTGAAACGTCAAGACTGGGCAAAGAAATATCTCAAGACTGATTTTTCTAAGGTTTTATGGACTGATGAAATGAGAGTGAGTCTTGATGGGCCAGATGGATGGGCCCGTGGCTGGATTGGTAAAGGGCAGAGAGCTCCAGTCCGACTCAGACGCCAGCAAGGTGGAGGTGGAGTACTGGTTTGGGCTGGTATCATCAAAGATGAGCTTGTGGGGCCTTTTCGGGTTGAGGATGGAGTCATATAGTGCAATACTACTGGTTGCCTTCTCTTGACATGTGTATATTGATCATTGACATTAAAATATAGCTTTTATTACTAACTGATTAAAATGGAAATGAACTACCTAACCTAATGTTAAAACTATCTAACAGAGCCTCTGATATGCCGTTTATTTTGCTAGCTGTGCTATTATAGTAGTGGCCTGGTAGCGGCGCGCTTGCTCCAGTCACCACTCAGTTTTACTAAACGGAGTCTGTATTTATGACGGACAGAGGTCTATATAGCCTAAAAACGTATACACTGCCCCCCGACATGTTTCGCCATATACATGGCGTCTTCAGGGGCACGTTCTAAAACGTCCTTTCAGAAATAGCAGCTGCACGCTAATCGTGCAGCTGCTGATCGGGTTGCCCGCTGTCAGTGACAGCAGGGCAACCCTAAGACAAGGCAGGGACAGTGCCCAGGTGTCCCTGCCTTCCGGATCGCTGCAGACACAGCGCTCACCGAGCTGTGCGCTTCCTGTTCCGGCCCGGCGGTCATGTGACCGGAGTGTGCAGGAGCTGTGTGAGGTCTCTCAGAGACCTCGATCAGCCCTGCTGTGAGGCTGTACAGCGCAGGATTGCTGCTGTACAGCCTCTATAGTGGTGTATTTGTCCTGTAACTGGGGCTACTATGTCAGCCCCAGTTACAGGAGAAATCAACTGTGAAAAAAAAAAAAGTGAAGTAAATGTCCCCCAGAGGTCTTGTATGACCTTATGGGGGACGAAAAGTGTAAAATAAAAAAAATAAAAATAAAAGGTTGAAAATAAAAAATAAAAAAAAGTTTCACATGTAAAAAAAAAAAAAGTCCCCAAGTAAGGAATGAAAAAAAAAAAATTAAGAATAGAAAAAATTAAAAAAAGTATACATATTAGGTATTGCCGCGTCCGTAAAAACCAGCTCTATAAAAATATCACATGACCTAACCCCTCGGATGAACACCGTAAAAAAAAAAAAAAAAAAACTGTCAAAACAAGCAATTTTTGTCACCTTGCATCACAAAAAGTGCAACACCAAGTGATCAAAAACGCGTATGTCCCAAAAATAGTACCAATAAAACCGTCACCTCATCCCGCAAAAAATGAGCCCCTACATAAGAAAATCTCTCAAAAAATAAAAAAACTATAGCTCTTAGAACATGGAGACACTAAAACATCATTTTTTTGGTTTCAAAAATGCTATTATTGTGTTAAAGTGAAACAAATAAAAAAAAGTATACATATTAGGTATTGCCGCATCCGTAAAAACCATCTCTATAAAAATATCACATGACCTAACCCCTCGGGTGAACACCGTAAAAAAAAAAAAAAAAAACCTGTGTCAAAACAAGCAATTTTTGTCACCTTGCATCACAAAAGGTGCAACACCAAGTGATCAAAAACGCGTATGTCCCACAAAATAGTACCAATAAAACCGTCACCTCATCCCGCAAAAAATGAGCCCCTACATAAGAAAATCTCTCAAAAAATAAAAAAACTATAGCTCTCAGAACATGGACACATTAAAACATAATTTTTTTGTTTCAAAAATGCTATTATTGTGTAAAACTTTAATAAATGAGAAAAAGTATACATATTAGGTATCGCCACGTCCGTAACGATCTGCTCTATAAAAATGTCACTTGACTGAACCCCTCAGGTGAACGCTGTAAAAATAAATAAATAGAAACTGTGCTAAAACAACCAATTTTTTTGTCACCTTGCCCCATAAAGTGTTATAATGAATGATCAAAAAATCCTATGTACCCAAAAATAGTACTAATAAAACTGGCACCTTATCCCCTAGTTTCCAAAATGGGGTCACTTCTTGGGAGTTTCTACTGTAAGGGTGCATCAGGGGGCTTCAAATGGGACATGGCATCTAAAAACCATGTGGAGTTCCTTTTCTTCTGCGCCCTGTTGTGTGCCCATACAGCAGTTTATGACCACATGTGGGGTGTTTCTGTAAACCGCAGAATCTGGGTAATAAATATTGAGTTTTGTTTGGCTGTTAACCATCGATGTGTTAAAGAAAAAAATTGATTAAAATGGAAAATCTGCCAAAAAAGTGAAATTTAAAAATTTGATCTCCATTTTCCTTTAATTCTTGTGGAACGCCTAAAGGGTTAACAAAGTTTGTAAAATCGGTTTTGAATACCTTGAGGGGTGTAGTTTCTACAATGGGGTCATTTATGGGGGTATCTACTATGTAGGCCCCACAAAGTGACTTCAGACCTGAACTGGTCCTTATAAAGTGGGTTTTGGCAATTTTCTTATAAATTTGAAGAATTGCTTCTAAACTTCTAAGCCTTCTAACGTCCTAAAAAAATAAAATGACATTTCCAAAATGATGCCAACATAAAGTAGACATATGGGGAATGTTAAATAATAAATATTTTATGAGGTATCACTTTCTGTTTTAAAAGCAGAGAAATTGAAATTTAGAAAATTGCGAATTTTTCAAATTTTGGGGTAAATTTGGGATTTTTTCATAAATAAAGGTGAAATATTTTGACTCAAATTTATGATTATCATGAAGTACAATGTGTCACGAGAAAACAATCACTGAATGACTTGGATAAATAAAGGCGTTCCAAAGTTATTACCACATAAAGTGAGATATGTCAGTTTTGCAAAATTTGGCCTGGTCAGGAAGGGGGCAAATGGCCCAGATGGGAAGTGGCTAATGAGTTTTTTGGGTTCATTGAGAACATGGTTGTTGTTCAATAATAAAATGAATCCTCAAAAATACAACTTGCCTAATAATTCTGCACTCCCTGTATAATAGGCCCAGATTATTAGAATTTGCAATACAAACACTGTTTTCTGATGTAGTACAGTACTGGTTACAGAACATTACAGATTATGGACACTATATTAGGCCTAGATTATTAGAATTTGCAATACAGACACTGTTTTCTGATGTAGAACAGTATTAGTTACAGAACACTACAGATTATGAACACTATATTAGGCCCAGATTATTGGAATCTGCAATACAGACACTGTTTGATAATGTAGTACAGTATTTGTTACAGAACACCACAGATTATGGACACTATATTAGGCCAGATAATAAGATTTTGCAATACAGACACTGTTTATTGATGCAGTACAGTATTGGTTACAGAACACCACAGATTATGTACAATTTATTAGGCCCAGATTATTGGAATCTGCAAAACAGACACTGTTTTCTGATGTAGTACAGTATTGGTTACAGAAATACACAGATTATGGACACTATATTAGGCCCAGATTATTGGAATTTGCAATACAAACACTGTTTTCCAATGTAGTACTGTACTGGTTACAGAACACCACAGATTATGGACACTATATTAAGCACAGATTATTAGAATTTGCAATACAGACACTGTTTTCTGATGTAGTACAATATTGGTTACAGAACACCACAGATTATAGACACTATATTAGGCCCAGATTATTGGATTTTGCAATACAGACACTGTTTTCTGATGTAGTACAGTATTGGTTACAGAACACCACAGATTATGGACACTCTATTAGGCCCAAATTATTGGATTTTGCGATACAGACACTGTTTTCTGATGTAGTACAGTATTGGTTACAAAACACCGCAGATTATTGACACTATATTAGGCCCATATTAATGAAACTTGCAATACAGACACTGTTTTCTGATGTAGTACAGAATTGGTTACAGAACACCACAGATTATGTACAATATATTAGCCCAGATTATTGGAATCTGCAAAACAGACACTGTTTTCTGATGTAGTACTGTACTGGTTACAGAACACCAAAGATTAGGGACACTATATTAGGGCCAGATTATTCGATTTTGCAATACAGACACTGTTTTCTGATGTAGTACAGTATTGGTTGCAGAACACCACAGATTATGGACACTATATTAGTCCCAGATTATTGGATTTTGCAATACAGACACTGTTTTCTGATGTAGTACAGTATTTGTTACAGAACACCACAGATTTTGAACACTATATTAGGCCTAGATAATAAGATTTTGCAATACAGACACTGTTTTCTGATGTAATACAGTATTGGTTACAGAACACCACAGATTATGGACACTATATTAGGCCCAGATTTTTAGATTTTGCAATACAGACACTGTTTTCCAATGTAGTACAGTACTGGTTAAGAAACACCACAGATTATGGACACTATATTAGGCCCAGATTATTTGAATTTGCAATACAGACAGTGTTTTCTGATGTAGAACAGTATTGGTTACAGAACACTACAGTTTATGGACACTATATTAGGCCCAGATTATTGGAATTTGCAATACAAACACTGTTTTTCAATGTAGTACAGTACTGGATACAGAACACCATAGATTGTGGACACTATATTAGGCCCAGATTTTTGGAATTTGCAATACAGACACTGTTTTCTGATGTAGTACAGTATTGGTTACAGAACACCACAGATTATGGACACTATATTAGGCCTTGATTAATCAGAATTTGCAATACAGACACTGTTTTCTGATGTAGTACAGTATTGGTTAAAGAACACCACAGATTATGGACACTATATTAGGCCCAGATTATTGGAATTTGCAATTCAAAAACTGTTTTCTGATGCAGTACAGTCTTGGTTACAGAACACCACAGATTATGGACAACTATATTAGGCCCAGATTATTAGATTTTGCAATACCGACACTGTTTTCTGATGTTGTACAGTTTTAGTTACAGAACACCACAGAATATAGACATTATATTAGGCCCAGATTATTGAAATTTGCAAGACAGACACTGTTTTCTAATGTAGTACAGTACTGGTTACAGAACACCACAGATTATGGACACTATATTAGGCCAGATTATTGCAATTTGCAATACAAACACTATTTTCTGATATAGAATAGTATTGGTTACAGAACACCACATATTGTGGACACTATATTAGGCCTAGATTATTGGATTTTGCAATAGAGACAATGTTTTTTTATGTAGTACAGTATTATTTACAGAACACCACAGATTATGGACACTATATTAGGCCCAAATTATTAGATTTTGCAATACAGACACTGTTTTCTGATGCAGTACAGCATTGGTTACAGAACATCACAGATTATGGACACTATATTAGGCCCAGATTTTTGGAATTTGCAATACAAACACTGTTTTCTGATATAGTATAGTATTGGTTACAGAACACCACAGATTATGGACACTATATTAGGCCAAGATTATTGGATTTTGCAATAGAGACAATGTTTTTTGATGTAGTACAGTATTGGTTACAGAACACCACAGATTATGGACACTATATTAGCCCAGATTATTAGATTTTGCAATACAAACATTGTTTTCTGATGTAGTACAGTACTGGTTACAGAACATTACAGATTATGGACACTATATTAGGCCTAGATTATTAGAATTTGCAATACAGACACTGTTTTCTGATGTAGAACAGTATTAGTTACAGAACACAACAGTTTATGGACACTATATTAGGCCCAGATTATTGGAATCTGCAATACAGACACTGTTTGCTAATGTAGTACAGTATTCGTTACAGAAAACCACATATTATGGACACTATATCACGCCCAGATTATTGGATTTTTCAATACAGACACTGATTTCTGATGTAGTACAGTTTTGGTTACAGAACACCACAGAATATGGACACTATATTAGGCCCAGATTATTGGAATTTGCAATACCCACACAAATTTCTGATGTAGTACAGTATTGGTTACAGAACACCACAGAATTTGGACACTATATTAGGCCCAGATTATTGGAACTTGCAAAACAGATACTGTTTTCTGATGTAGTACAGTATTGGTTACAGAAAACCACAGATTATAGACACTATATTAGGCCCAGATTATTCAGAATTTGCAATTCAAATACTGTTTTCTGATGCAGTACAGTATTGGTTACAGAACACCACAGATTATGGACACTATTTTAGGCCCAGATTATTGAAATTTGCAATACAGACACTGTTTTCTGATGTAGTACATTATTTGTTACAGAACACCACAGATTATGGACACTATATTAGGCTCAGATTATTGGAACTTGCAATACAGACACTGTTTTCTGATGAACTACAGTATTGGTTACAGAACACCACAGATTATGTACAATATATTAGGCCTAGATTATTGGAATCTGCAAAACAGACACTGTTTTCTGATGTAGTACAGTATTGGTTACAGAACACCACAGATTATGGACACTATATTAGGCCTTGATTAATCAGAATTTGCAATACAGACACTGTTTTCTGATGTAGTACAGTATTGGTTAAAGAACACCACAGATTATGGACACTATATTAGGCCCAGATTATTGGAATTTGCAATTCAAAAACTGTTTTCTGATGCAGTACAGTCTTGGTTACAGAACACCACAGATTATGGACAACTATATTAGGCCCAGATTATTAGATTTTGCAATACCGACACTGTTTTCTGATGTTGTACAGTTTTAGTTACAGAACACCACAGAATATAGACATTATATTAGGCCCAGATTATTGAAATTTGCAAGACAGACACTGTTTTCTAATGTAGTACAGTACTGGTTACAGAACACCACAGATTATGGACACTATATTAGGCCAGATTATTGCAATTTGCAATACAAACACTATTTTCTGATATAGAATAGTATTGGTTACAGAACACCACATATTATGGACACTATATTAGGCCTAGATTATTGGATTTTGCAATAGAGACAATGTTTTTTTATGTAGTACAGTATTATTTACAGAACACCACAGATTATGGACACTATATTAGGCCCAAATTATTAGATTTTGCAATACAGACACTGTTTTCTGATGCAGTACAGCATTGGTTACAGAACATCACAGATTATGGACACTATATTAGGCCCAGATTTTTGGAATTTGCAATACAAACACTGTTTTCTGATATAGTATAGTATTGGTTACAGAACACCACAGATTATGGACACTATATTAGGCCAAGATTATTGGATTTTGCAATAGAGACAATGTTTTTTGATGTAGTACAGTATTGGTTACAGAACACCACAGATTATGGACACTATATTAGCCCAGATTATTAGATTTTGCAATACAAACATTGTTTTCTGATGTAGTACAGTACTGGTTACAGAACATTACAGATTATGGACACTATATTAGGCCTAGATTATTAGAATTTGCAATACAGACACTGTTTTCTGATGTAGAACAGTATTAGTTACAGAACACAACATTTTATGGACACTATATTAGGCCCAGATTATTGGAATCTGCAATACAGACACTGTTTGCTAATGTAGTACAGTATTCGTTACAGAAAACCACATATTATGGACACTATATCACGCCCAGATTATTGGATTTTTCAATACAGACACTGATTTCTGATGTAGTACAGTTTTGGTTACAGAACACCACAGAATATGGACACTATATTAGGCCCAGATTATTGGAATTTGCAATACCCACACAATTTTCCGATGTAGTACAGTATTGGTTACAGAACACCACAGAATTTGGACACTATATTAGGCCCAGATTATTGGAACTTGCAAAACAGATACTGTTTTCTGATGTAGTACAGTATTGGTTACAGAAAACCACAGATTATAGACACTATATTAGGCCCAGATTATTCAGAATTTGCAATTCAAATACTGTTTTCTGATGCAGTACAGTATTGGTTACAGAACACCACAGATTATGGACACTATTTTAGGCCCAGATTATTGAAATTTGCAATACAGACACTGTTTTCTGATGTAGTACATTATTTGTTACAGAACACCACAGATTATGGACACTATATTAGGCTCAGATTATTGGAACTTGCAATACAGACACTGTTTTCTGATGAACTACAGTATTGGTTACAGAACACCACAGATTATGTACAATATATTAGGCCTAGATTATTGGAATCTGCAAAACAGACACTGTTTTCTGATGTAGTACAGTATTGGTTACAGAAAACCACAGATTATGGACACTATATTAGGCCCAGATTATTGGAATTTGAAATACAAACACTGTTTTCCTATGTAGTTCTGAACTGGTTACAGAACACCGCAGATTATGGACACTATATTAGGCCCAGATTATTAGATTTTGTAATAAAGACACTGTTTTCTGATGCAGTACAGTATTGGTTACAGAACACCACAGATTATGGAGTGTATTATTGGAATTTGCAATACAGACACTGTTTTCTGATGTAGTACAGTATTGGTTACAGAACACCACAGATTATTGATACTATATTAGGCCCAGATTATTGGAATTTGCAATACAGACACTGTTTTCTGATGCAGTACAGTATTGGTTACAGAACACCACAGATTATGGACAGTTTATTAGGCCCAGATAATTGGAATTTGCAATACAGGCACTGTTTTCTGATTTAGTAGAGTATTGGTTACTGAACACCACAGATTATGGACACTATATTTGCCCAGATTATTAGATTTAGCAATACAGACCCTGTTTTCTGATGTAGTAACAGTATTGGTTACAGAACGCCACAGATTATGGACACTATATTAGTCCCAGATTATTAGATTTTGCAATACAGACATTGTTTTCTGATGTAGTACAGTTTTGGTTACAGAACACCACAGAATATGGACACTATATTAGGCCCAGATTATTGGAATTTGCAATACAAACACTGTTTTCTAAATTAGTACAGTATTTGTTACAGAACACTACAGTTTATGGACACTATATTAGGCCCAGATTATTGGAATCTGCAATACAGACACTGTTTGCTAATGTAGTACAGTATTCGTTACAGAAAAGCAAATATTATGGACTCTATATCACGCCCAGATTATTGGATTTTGCAATACAGACACTGTTTTCTGATGTAGTACAGTATTGGTTACAGAACAACACAGACAATGGATACTATAATAGGCCCAGATTATTGGAATTTGCAATACAAACACTGTTTTCCGATGTAGTACAGTATTGGTTACAAAACATTACAGATTATGGACACTATATTAGGCCCAGATTATTAGAATTTGCAATACAGACACTGTTTTCTGATGTAGAACAGTATTAGTTACAGAACACTACAGTTTATGGACACTATATTAGGCCCAGATTATTGGAATCTGCAATACAGACACTGTTTGCTAATGTAGTACAGTATTCGTTACAGAAAACCACAGATTATGTACACTATATTAGGCCAGATTATTAGATTTTGCAATACAGACACTGTTTTCTGATATAGTACAGTATTGGTTACAGAACACCACAGATTATGTACAATATATTAGGCCGAGATTATTGGAATCTGCAATACAGACACTGTTTTCTGATGTAGTACAGTATTGGTTACAGAACACCACAGATTATGGACACAATAATAGGCCCAGATTATTGGAATTTGCAATACAGACACTGTTTTCTGATGTAGTACAGTTTTGGTTACAGAACACCACAGAATATGGACACTATATTAGGCCCAGATTATTGGAATTTGCAATACAAACACTGTTTTCCAATGTAGTACAGTATTTGTTACAGAAAGCACAAAGGTATAAAAGTTCCGTAGGCGACGCTCACCTGGTCAGTCTTGCAGTGGAAGCACGGACGGTGCTTGGAAGGGGCACCAGTTGCAAACTGTATGAAAATAAGACGGGATGTCCAGCTTTCCAAAAAAGACGTTGTTCTTTATTCCAAAATAACACAGGATAAAAACAATCCAACACGGCAAGCAGGTCTTCATGCTTCGGATGCTCTAATACTGATCCTTATTCATGACACAATGGTTGCTGAATGGCTACATACTTAAATAGCTGAACTTCCTAGCACTCGCAGATGGTTTGGATTAGCAGGAGTGGACACACAAATTGGGTTCCGCCTACTATCCAAATGCCATGTGAGTATAGGAGCAAAGATACATATAGAAATAAAAAGTTGGATATGTCAAAAAACACATAAACTGTTTTAAAAGTATATCTGAGGAAAAAATCAGTAATGCAGGATTAAATCATGTTTGCGGTTTAACCCTGCTGGGACTCGGGAACCCATACAAAAAATCCAGTAGGACTCCCTGTTAAGAAGCTTACGCTTATAGTCACCACCTCTGGCAGGAGGATTAACCCTTTCTGGGGCCTGAACCTGAAAACCTACGGTATCTCCCTGATGGGAGACCGCAAAATGTAGGCTGGCCGCTGAAACATTTCTCTCTCTGGTATGTGGAATGTCTGAGAGGTGTTTGCAGATTCTGACTTTTAAACTATTGGTTGTGCATCCAATATATTGCAAACTACATATAGAGCAAGTAATGCAATACACCACATGGTTCGTGTTGCAATTTACATATTGTTTGTTATTAAAGGAATTGTGAGTTGCTGTAGAAACAACTGCTGAACCTGTTTTAATGTAATTGCAGCACGTACAAATGCGGTGGCCGCATTGAAATGTGCCTTTGTGTCTCAGCCAAGCACTTTTTTCTTTTTTACTGGTGTCACTATCAGTGAAAAGACTTGGGCTAATTTTTTGCGCAATAGTCGGTGCGCAACGTGCAATGCATCTGACACCTGCTGAGCTGATGTCAGACCACTGTTCGTCACAATTTAGAACAGATAGATGTTTAGTGACTATGCCGCAAATTTGTGAAAATTCCAAACTATAGTTGGTGACAAAACAGGGAACATTTTTTGCGGTTGCATTGGTTTGTCTATTTATACATGAGAGTGCATCGGGTTGCGCTTTTTCCAGAAAAACAAGCCTGTCTCTGGGTCTATTAAATATGTTGGCCCTAGCTCGATCTAGGGTCCAAGGAGGGTACCTGCACTCCGCAAGTCTCATGGCCACTGTCTCCATCTCCATTTTTAATTTGTCATCTTTAGAACAATTTCTTTTGGCCCGAATAAGTTCCCCTTTAGGGATATTACGGACCACATGTGGAGGATGGCAAGATGTGGCCATGAGAGTTGTGTTACCTGACGTGTCCTTGCGATAGGTGCTGGAGTGGACTTGGTGAGTCGCAGAGTCACCCTCCAAAGAAAGATCAAGGAAGGCAATGGTGGTAATGTCGTGTAAAATAGTGAATTTTAGACAGCAATGGTTATTATTGAGAAAGGTCCCAAAAGATGGCACGGTCGCAGAATCGCCTGACCACACAAACAGCAGGTCATCGATATAGCGACCGTACCATCTCAGGGAGCCACTCCAAGGGTTATCTGCTGAAAATAAAAGTGACATTCCCACCATGCCATATAAATGTTTGCCATGGAGGGCGAAATCTTCGTCCCCATGGAAACTCCTGTCAATTGCAAGAAGTAACGTTGCGAGAACATAAAGACATTATGTTTTAACAGAAAAAACACAACCCGACAAACAAAATCTTGGAAGGTAGGAGAAAAGTCAGAATAGACATTCAAAAACCAAGCTAAGGAAACCATAGCCAAATTGTGAGGGATAACCGTATATAAGGATGTAACATCCGCTGTGATCCAAGAGAAGTGCTGTTCCCATCGAAAATCATAAAATGCCTGCAGCAGGGCTCTGGTATCCTGCAGATAGCCAGGTATGGATTGGACCAGCGGCTGAAGGATACTGTCTACCCAGGCGGACAATCTCTCTGTGAAGGAGGAAACCTCCCTTATGAATTTTTGGTAGGGAATGGAAAATTGGAACCACTAGATGTGGGATAAATATATAGTCCAGTTGTTTTTGGTTAATGAAACCATGTTCCAAGCCATGAGTCTATAGTCGCAGCATCTCCTGTTTATAAATGGGGGTGGGGTTGTGGTCGAGCTCAAGGTAGGTACTATTATCCTCTAACATAGTGAGGTTTTGCTTTTTGTAAATGTAACTATTTAGGACCACCACAGCCCCACCCTTGTCCGCCTGTTTAATGACAATATCCTTCAGAAGCATCAGCTCCTTGAGAGCCCTGTTTTCTTTGTGAGACAAATTGTCACATTTCTGAGCAATATCCTGTGAGGACACTTTATCATTTAAGGTGACCAAGTCGCTTTCTACAAGTTCCTGGAAACGATCTAACACAGGAGACCGTGACTGCACAGGATAGAAGTCAAGGTTAGATATAACAAAATTGTGTGCAAAATTATTATTATTATTAAATAAGTATTTGTTACAGAACACCACAGATTATAGACACTATATTAGGCCCAGATTATTAGATTTTGCAATACAGACACTGTTTTCTGATGTAGTACTGTATTGGTTACAGAACACCAAAGATTAGGAACACTATATTAGGCCCAGATTATTAGATTTTGCAATACAGACACTGTTTTCTGATGCAGTACAGTATTGGTTACAGATTACCACAGATTATGGACAGTATTTTAGGCCCAGATTATTTGAATTTGATTTGCAATACAGACACTGTTTTCTGATGTAGTACAGTATTGGTTATAGAACACCACAGATAATGTACACTATATTAGGCCCAGATTATTGGAATTTAAAATACAGACACTGTTTTTTTATGTAGTATAGCATTGTTTACAGAACACCACAGATTATGGACACTATATTAGGCCCAGATTATAGGAATTTGCAATTTAAACACTGTTTTCTGATGTAGTACAGTATTGGTTACAAAACACCACAGATTATGGACAGTATATTAGTTCCAGATTATTGGAATTTGCAATACAGACACTGTTTTCTGATGTAGTACAGTTTTGGTTACAGAACACCTCAGGATATAGACACTATATTAGGCCCAGATTATTGGAATTTGCAATACAAACACTGTTTTCTGATGTAGTACAGTATTGGTTTTAGAACACTACAGATTATGGACACTATATTAGGCCCAGATTATTAGATTTTGCAATACATCCAATGTTTACTGATGCAGTACAGTATTGGTTACAGAGCACCATAGATTATGGACTGTATTTTAGGCCCAGATTATTTGAATTTTCAATACTGACACTGTTTTCTGATGTAGTACAGTATTGGATACAGAACACCACAGATTATGGACACTATATTAGGCCAAGATTATTGAATTTTGCAATACAGACACTGTTTTCTGATGTAGTACAGTATTGGTTACAGAACACCACAGATTATGGACACTATATTAGGCCCAGATTATTAGATTTTGCAATACAGACACTAATTTCTGATGTAGTACAGTTTTGGTTACAGAAAAACACAGAATATGGACACTATATTAGGCCCAGAATATTGGAATTTGCAATATCAAAACTGTTTTCCGATGCAGTACAGAATTGGTTACAAAACACCACAGATTATGGACACTATATTAGACCCAGATTATTGGAATTTGCAATACAGACACTGTTTTTTGATGTAGTACAGTATTGGTTACAGAACACCACAAATTATGGACACTATATTAGGCCCAGATTATTAGATTTTGCAATACAGACACTGTTTTCTGATGTAGTACAGTTTTGGTTACAGAACACCACAGAATATGGACACTATATTAGGCCCAGATTATTGGAATTTGCCATACCGACACTGTTTTCCGAAGTAGTACAGAATTGTTTACAGAACACCACAGAATATGGACACTATAGTAGGGCCAGATTATTGGAATTTGCAATACAAATACTGTTTTCCGATGTAGTACAGTATTGGTTACAGAACACAACAGAAAATGGACACTATATTAGGCCTAGAATATTAGAATTTGCAATACAGACACTGTTTTCTGATGTAGTACAGTATTGGTTACAGAACACCACAGATTATGGACACCATATTAGGCCCAGATTATTCAGAATTTGCAATACAGACACTGCTTTCTGATGTAGTACAGTATTGGTTACAGAACACCACAGAAAATGGACACTATATTAGGCCTAGAATATTAGAATTTGCAATACAGACACTGTTTTCTGATGTAGTACAGTATTGGTTACAGAACACCACAGATTATGGACACCATATTAGGCCCAGATTATTCAGAATTTGCAATACAGACACTGCTTTCTGATGTAGTACAGTATTGGTTACAGAACACCACAGAATATGGACACTATATTAGGCCCAGATTATTGGAATTCACAATACAAACAATGTTTTCCGATGTAGTACAGTATTGGTTACAGAACATCACAGATTATGGACACTATATTAGTCCCAGAGAATTGGAATTTGCAATATAGACACTGTTTTCTGATGTAGTACAGTTTTGGTTACAGAACACAACAGATTATGGACACTATATTAGGCCAAGAATATTGGAATTTGCAATACAGACATAAAGTTGAGCGTACACCTGGATGTCCGATGTAGCACAGTATTGGTTACAGAACATCACAGATTATGGACACTATATTAGGCCCAGAGTATTGGAATTTGCAATACAGACACTGTTTTCTGATGTAGTACAGTATTGGTTACAGAACACCTCAGAGCATGGACACTATATTAGGCCAAGATTATTGGAATTTGCAATATAAACACTGTTTTCCGATGTAGTACAGTTTTGGTTACAGAACACAACAGATTATGGACACTATATTAGAAACATAGAAACATAGAATGTGTCGGCAGATAAGAACCATTTGGCCCATCTAGTCTGCCCAATATACTGAATACTATGGATAGCCCCCGGCCCTATCTTATATGAAGGATGGCCTTATGCCTATCCCATGCATGCTTAAACCCCTTCACTGTATTTGCAGCTACCACTTCTGCAGGAAGGCTATTCCATGCATCCACTACTCTCTCAGTAAAGTAATACTTCCTTATATTACTTTTAAACCTTTGCCCCTCTAATTTAAAACTGTGTCCTCTTGTGGTAGTTTTTCTTCTTTTAAATATGCTCTCTTCCTTTACCGAGTTGATTCCCTTTATGTATTTAAAAGTTTCTATCATATCCCCTCTGTCTCTTCTTTCTTCCAAGCTATACATATTAAGGTCCTTTAACCTTTCCTGGTAAGTTTTATCCTGCAATCCATGTACTAGTTTAGTAGCTCTTCTCTGAACTCTCTCTAGAGTATCTATATCCTTCTGGAGATATGGCCTCCAGTACTGCGCACAATACTCCAAGTGAGGTCTCACCAGTGTTCTGTACAGCGGCATAAGCACTTCACTCTTTCTACTGCTTATACCTCTCCCTATACATCCAAGCATTCTGCTGGCATTTCGTGCTGCTCTATTACATTGTCTTCCCACCTTTAAGTCTTCTGAAATAATTACTCCTAAATCCCTTTCCTCAGATACTGAGGTCAGGACTGTGTCAAATATTCTATATTCTGCCCTTGGGTTTTTACGCCCCAGGTGCATTATCTTGCACTTATCCACATTAAATTTCAGTTGCCAGAGTTCTGACCATTCTTCTAGTTTTCCTAAATCCTTTTCCATTTGGCGTTTCCCTCCAGGAACATCAACCCTGTTACCTATCTTTGTGTCATCAGCAAAAAGACAAACCTTACCAGCGAGGCCTTTTGCAATATCACTTATGAAGATATTAAACAAAATCGGTCCCAGTACAGATCCCTGTGGAACCCCACTGGTAACATGACCTTGTTTTGAATGTTCTCCATTGACTACAACCCTCTGTTGTCTGTCACTCAGCCACTGCCTAATCCACTCAACAATATGGGAGTCCATGCTCAATGACTGCAGTTTATTGATAAGTCTTCTATGAGGGACAGTGTCAAAAGCCTTACTAACATCTAGATATGCGATGTCTACTGCACCTCCACCGTCTATTATTTTATTCACCCAGTCAAAAAAATCTATAAGATTTGTTTGACATGATCTCCCTGAAGTAAACCCATGTTGTTTTTCATCTTGCAATCCATGGGATTTTAGATGTTCCACAATCCTATCCTTTAATAGGGTTTCCATTAATTTGCCTACTATTGATGTCAGACTCACAGGTCTATAGTTGCTCGATTCCTCCCTACTACCTTTCTTGTGAATGGGCACGACATTAGCCAATTTCCAATCTTCCGGGACGACTCCTGTTACTAATGATTGGTTAAATAAATCTGTTAACGGTTTTGCCAGCTCACCACTAAGCTCTTTTAATAATTTTGGGTGTATCTCATCAGGCCCAGATTATTGGAATTTGCAATACAAACACTGTTTTCCGATGTAGTACAGTATTGGTTACAGAACACAACAGATTATGGACACTATATTAGGCCCAGAATATTGGAATTTGCAATACAGACATAAAGTTGAGCGGACACCTGGATGTTCGGGTTCGGCAGGTTCGGCCGAACTTTAAAAAAAAAGTTGGGGTTCGGGACCCGAACTTGACCCCGAAACCGAGCCCCATTGAAGTCAATAGGGACCCGAACTTTTGGGTACTAAAATGGCTCTAAAATTGTCCTGGAAAGGGCTAGAGGGCTGCAAAAGGCAAATGTGCTTAGGAGCATGACAACTGTTCTGCAAACAAATGTGGATAGGGAAATGACTTAAAATAACATAAAATACAGAAAAATAAAAAATAACAATCTCGATCTAGGAGTAGGAGGTTGAGGAGGCGGTGGATGGGTGGCTCTGGCGGTGTAGGTTGATGTGGGGGTGTAGGTGGAAGCGGCGGTGAAGGAGAAATAGGTAGCCAACACTATTTGTGTTATTTTTTATTTTTAAATTGGGGTATCCCCCAAAATATTGGGACATATAACAAAATCAAACAAAGAATAAGTGCACTTGAGTACAAGAATGGATGGTTGAGGCTGGTTTAAATATCTATTCTGCACAAGGTACGGACAAGTCCTGTGGGATCCATGCCTAGTTAATTTTAATAAACGTAAGCTTGTCCACATTGGCTGAGGCCTGTGATAACGCTCTCTGCTGTGCTAAACACATGTTCACACTATACATTGGCTGCAGGGCAGGTCAGCAACTCCAAGGCTGACAAAGCTTTTCCACATTTTGGCCATGCTAACCCTGCTTTCTCAGGTGCTGGTGGTGCCCCAGCTGCGATGGCGACCTCTTCCTCCTCCTCTGCCTTCGCCTTGTGCTTCCACTGTGCCCCCGCTGTCAGGAGGGAATGCTATCATCAGCACGCGCTTGTAGTCGCGCATCTTCCGATCAGTGACAGATGTTTTCACTAAATTTAGTTCCCTGTCAACAATGAAGAGCAGGGGTTCATTCACGGCAAAAGGGGGTTCACGTCACCCAGCAATAGAACAGAGGATTATGAGAGATTTAGGCCCCTGTCACCCAGGCACAGCAGGGGTTCATTCACGGCAAAAGGGAGTTCATGTCACCCAGCAATAGAACAGAGGATTTTGAGAGATTTAGGCCCCTGTCACCCAGGCAGAGCAGGGGTTCATTCACGGCAAAAGGGGGATCATGTCACCTAGCAATAGAACATAGGATTTTGAGATATTTAGGCCCCTGTCAGCAATGCAGAGCAGGGGTTCATTCACGGCAAAAGAGAGTTCATTTCACCCAGCAATAAAACAGAGCATTTAAACAGATTTAGGCCCCTGTCAGCAATGCAGAGCAGGGGTTCATTCACGGCAAAAGAGGGTTCTTGTCACCCAGCAAAAGAACTGAGGATTTTGAGAGATTTAGGCCCCTGTCAGCAATGCAGAGCAGGGGTTCATTCAAGGCAAAAGGGGGTTCATGTCACCCAGCAATAGAACAGACGATTTTGAGAGATTTAGGCCCCTGTCACTCAGGCACAGCAGGGGTTCATTCACGGCAAAAGGAGGAGGAGGAGCTGTGTTTCTGCCTCTGTGCTGCACTCTGTGAGAGGATCCAGAGCCTGACATCGTGTGCTGGGGGATACGCTGCCCTTTCCCCAGGGGGTGGCGTGTTCTCCAGGTATGGATCCTCGAGCCCCTGACTGCCGCCGTTTATCTACACGTGCCGGCAGCCATAGTGGAACCCTGCGTGCGGCAGGAAGACCCCCTGAAACTGGAGACTTACCTCCTGATTCTCCAGCATCAAGAAACAGCGGCAATGTGACATCGGCGGCCAGTGGAAAGCCTCAGAGAACCCCGCAGCGTGCGGCTGCAAAGCCGCAGGGAACAGGTGACAGCCCCGCTCAGACTGCGGGCAGGAGAGGAGCAGCAACCAGGAGCAGCAGAGATCCACTGCAGGAATCCCTGTGTGACTCCAGCAATGCACCGGGCGGGGTCAGGAGAGGTCCTGGGAGGAAAACAAGCCTAGGATCCTCTCTGAGCTCCTCTTCAGAGCAGATAACTCTGCACCCAGGAACGCTGAATGAAAAAGAAAGGCCCGCTGCTGAGTAGGCAGCGGGTGAGCAGAGAACAGAGCCGGCGGGTCAGGTTGCTGAACAAGCAGCCTGCAAAGTCTCTGGACCAGGAAAAGCTGCAGGAATGGAGCCTGGAACCCCAAAGGGTGAGGTATGTGAAGCTGGGAGTAGTGTTTCTGTGCCTCAGCCCAGAAGGGGTGCTTCAGGTGTAACTAGCAGTGACTTAGCTCCTGGTGTGGTTGCTGGTGTTTCTGGCTCTTCTCCTGGTATCTCCTCTGGTGTACAAGCTGGAGAGGCCAGGAGACTGTTTAATTGGGGTGTCATGAGCCCCACTGAAACCCCCTCATTATACTCATCAAGGGTGGCGTATTTTTTAAACCAGTATGAGGAGGTAAAGAAGCAATTAAAACGACTTAAATTGCAGTATAAGAATGTGAAAGTTCAGGACAACATGTTACCAAGAAGTAAAAAAGCGGTCCTCTCCTCCAGGCTGGAGAAGCTGGAGGATGAGATTGCGACTTTGGAGGAAAAGAGGGCCTCTATAGTGAAAAATGGAGGGCCGTTTATGGAAAAATTTAAAAATGACTGTCGGTTTGAAAGCATGTCTGGCTCCAGTCCGTTAGGGCTGCGGTCTGGAAGCCAGAGGAAGGTGAAGGAGTTGGCGGTGGAATCAGAGGTGGACTCATTACCGGGTGGCCGAGGGGGACCCCTCTGAACCAGTTATGTCATCCTCTGGGGATGAAGGCAGGTATGGGGGGAGACTAATGGTGGAGATCAGGCAGCTGGAATCCCCAGTGGGCAAATTGTATTTCGGTGACGAGGAGGTCCCGGAGGACGAGGTGGTAAAAGAAAAGAAAAAGAAGATCATAAAAGAAGAAGTATTACGTTTTGTGCCTTCTGAACCCATTGCTGAGCCCAGCCCGGTTCCTGTAGTGGAATCAGGCCAAACAGCACGGGAGAATGAATCTGAGATGGTGGCAGAAGGTGTCCCCCTTTCCTGCAGTGGAAAGGAGAACACAGGAGCAGCCAGGGTTAAAACCCCTGACAGTGTTGCGGACAAGGTGAAGGATGGAATGGCTGCGGACAAGGCTCAGAAAAAGGCACTAGAAAGGGCCAGGGCAAAATCTGGAAGGTTTATAAAGACACCAGTAAAGAAACCAGTAAAGAAACCATTTAAGTCTGTGGAGGTTGCAGAATCTTCAGGGACTGTGCGGGCTGCAGAGAGGGTAAGGGGTGTGGAGGATAAGAGGTCCTCTGCAGTTCCTGAAATGGGGGGCCCTTCAAACCCTGCCCCCAATGACGCCAGTACTTCTCTAGGGAACCCGACCAGTCTGAGGGGAGTGAAGAGCGATGGGATTGTAAGCAAGGTAAAAGATGTTGCGAGTGGTAACTTAGGAAGAGACGCAAATGAGAGTATGAACGAGAGTATGAATGAGAGTATGAATGAGGACATTGTTACAAATAAGGATGGAAATAGTGTAATGAATGGCGAGGCAAATGAAGATATAACTGGTGAGAGTATGAACGAGGAATTGGTAGCTGCTTATGCAGCAGATACGGAAGTCGAGGAGGAAGAGGCTGAGGAAGAGGCTGACGGGAGGAGGCAGGTTGCAAGGGAAGCAGGGGATTGTGTAAGTCCAAATAGGAGATCATATGCTAGTGTGGCTGCAGGTGACTCTTTGCCCAGGGAATCAGGTAATGGTAACTTGCAACGGCGCCTCTTGGAGGCTTTGAGGAAGGGGAAAGAGACTTCCATGCAGGTGGAGGGTGAACCGGTTAACCTGTCTTTTTGGACAGAGAGACATGGTCTGAGAACCTTCCGAGAGGAAAGAGCGGGAGAGACCGTTTGGTCTCTCCCTACATCCGGGGGGAGCCGTAGGAATGTGGCCCGTCTCTCTTGGAGGAGTGAAGAAGCAACGCCTTCTAGGAAAGACGTTGTAGAGCTTCTCCGGGGGATGGGCTTTGTGGCAAATGACATCTTTGCCCTAATCCATCCCTACGGCACCAAGAGTTTTGATGTTAGTTTTGTTAGACCAGAGGGGCTTGAGCTCTTCTGGTCTAAATATGAACTGGCAAAGAACACCCTGGCCTGGTCGGGGATTTTCTGTCCAGGCTATAACCCGCCAGACGATGGTCAAGAAAGTGACGGTATTAACCTGTAACGAATCACTTTCTAGCGTGGACATTATGACATGGCTCAGTCGTTATGGCGAGGTTGGACAATTCCCCGCCAAAGTTTTGGATGATCACGGCATCTGGTCAGGTGCCTGGACCTTCAGCGTAAAGCTGAGGGCACAGGGCAACTCAGTTGCTCATATCCCCTCCTCTGCTTTCTTGGGTAGAGATAGAATTATGGTTTTCTATCAGGGACAGCCGAAGGTCTGCTATAGGTGTGGTAGTCCCACCCACTTTAGCGCACAATGCGACGTTCGCAAGTGTGCAAAGTGTGGGGACATTGGCCATCTTGCCGCATCCTGTAGACGGATTCGGTGTAACCTGTGCGGGGACCTGGGTCATCCCTTCAGTCGTTGTCCGCTTGCCTTTTCCAACAAGGCTCAGGGCCGGGCCCGGACTCAAGCGGATGCTAGCCATGAAGCTGGGTCTGTTGTTGAAGAAGGGACTGGGCCGGTTGGTGAAGGGACGAGTGCCGGTGATACCAGCACTGGAAGAAGCAGACAGGGTACAGTTAAGAACTTAAGGCCTTCCAAGATTAAACGGCAAGAAAAACGCTGTAGAGATAGGGAGCAGGCGGCAGCTGGTCCCTTGGTTGATCCTCTGGCAGGCCTTTTGGCTGGGGATCCAGGTTGTAGCGACCCAGGGTACAGCGATGAGGAGGGAGGACCTGGGGTTCAGCCTGAGGAAGCCAACCCCTCTGCTACATCCGCATCCTCGTACGGCGAAAGCATGGATGAGGATTACAGGATGTGGTTGAGGGATAGGAGGAACAAACGGAGCAAGAGGAAAAAGAAAGGAGAGGGTCGCAAGCCCTCTCTGGAGTGGGATTCATCTGTCCCACTCACCCTTGACCAGATGCCAGAGGAAGAATTAGTCGGGGCCCCTCCTGTGGATCTCTCCAACCGGTATCAGGTCCTTGACGAGGATCCCCCAACTCCAGTTGTGGAGGAGGAGGATGTGGTACCGGAGGGCGCAAAGGCCTCCTCGCAGGTTGCCGGGCCCTGCCCTCCTTCTTCTGGAGGGGGGGCTAAGCCTGATTCCGTGGGCAAACAGAACGGTATGGATGTATCAGTGTGTCTGAAAAGGCAAAAGGAAAATGAAGGATCAGGAGATAATGATGAGGAGAGTGGTGGTGGAGGGGGGAAAAAGAAAGCTATCCAACTCGATCATGTATGATGGTGGAACTCACCCTGTTGACGCTAGCAAGTATTAATGTTGCTAGCATTAAGTCAGACGTGGCCCGTTTTATGGCCTTTGATTTTTTCAGCCGTATTGATGCTGATATTTTATTTTTGCAAGAGACCTGGTTAACAAGTGTTGAGTTGCTGGCGAAAGCCTAGCAGGAATGGCGGCTCGGTCCGTCATTCTGGTCTCTTGCGGCCGAGCCACGTAGCGGGGTGGCGGTCCTTTTTAAAACCGCCGAAAGAGTAGAATGCAGGAGGATTATCGAGTTGGAAATAGGAAGGTGCCTGATTCTAGATGTCCTCATGGGAAGACAAGAATTAAGATTAATCAACATCTATGGACCACAAAGTAGGTGGGACCGTAAATGTCTTCTTATGAGGATTAAGCCTTTTCTTTTTACCAGCCGACAAGTGATCTTTGGAGGAGACTTTAACAATGTGACTAGAGTCTGTGATAGGGGGGTCCCCAGAGGTGGGCTGGATGCTGATGGCGTCGTCTTGAGTAGAATAGTTGAGGAAGCTCGTCTGGTGGATGCTCATTTACGGCACAAACCGGATCACGTGGATTTCACCTTTAATCAGGGAAATCGTAGGTCTAGAATAGATAGGTTTTATTTGAAGGAAGAGGCAGTTTTTTCGGCTTTACAAGCTGAGGAAGTGGAATTCTCCGATCACTGTTTAATTAGTTTCTCTCTGAATGTTACAGAGACTCCCCGCATGGGAAAAGGAATATGGAAGTTGAATTTGTCTCTCCTGGAAGAAGCGATGGTAAGACAATCCTTTGAGGATTTCCTTCAGAGCCAGGTACTTTTGGTGGACATGTGCAACAGTAAGTCGGAGTGGTGGGAGATGTTTAAAAAAAGGACGGCAAGGTTTTTCCGAAAGCTCTCTAACCTCAGGAGCTGGGACAGATACCGTCTGTACCAGGAACTGAGGAAGAAACTTGAAAGACTTGTGTCGACGGGAGATAGCCGCGAGGATATCTCTCGTGTGAAATCCTTGCTCAAGAGGTGTCAGTATGATAGGTACGCCTCTTTGGTTACCGAGAGGGATTTCGGGAAATACCGCTCGCCCGACCCTTACGGGAACTGTAAGATGGCAGTAAGAAGTAAACTAGTGTTGGGCCTGGTTGACAGTACGGGTCCAAATCAGGGATCCTGGAGGTCGTCAGGTCCTTCTACTCTCACCTCTTGGGTAGGAAAGAACTAAATCGGGACAGTCTTTCAGCTTTCTTGGCTGGGGCGATTCCCGGGGCGGGAATGGACCCCTCTCTTGATATTTTGACAGAACCTATCAGGGAAGAGGAAGTGAGACTGGCCATTGATGGGCTTAGGCCCAAAAAATCGCCAGGTCCGGATGGCTTAACATCCGAGTGGTATAAGACTTTTAGGGAACAATTAGTTCCTCTCTTGACCGAGGTGTATAATGAATGTCTTTCCTCGGGCACTCTGCCAAGGTCAATGGGTAAGTCCGCCCTGATTCTTCTGTCAAAGGGTAAGGATCCATCCCGCATTGAGAATTGGAGACCCATATCGCTTCTCAATGTGGACAGAAAGATTTTGGCAAAGATACTCTTCTGCAGATTGGCGAAATTTGCGCCGAAGCTTCTTTCGGGGTCCCAGCATTGTTCAGTTCCCGGGCGGAGCGCTTTTAGCGCCGTTCTCAGTGTCCGAGAGGCCGTGGAACGGGGCAGGGCGGGTCTTTGGAAGGGGCTTTTGTTATCCCTGGATCAGGCTAAGGCTTTTGACCGAGTGAATCAGGAATACCTGTGGTCTGTCCTCTTGTGGTATGGTCTACCCGGGAGGTTTGTAGATTGGCTAAAAACCTTGTACAAAGGGACCGAGAGTTTCCCGTTGGTTAATGGTTGGCTGGGTCGTCCTTTTGAGGTGGCTTCCGGTGTCCGCCAGGGATGTCCTTTAAGCCCTCTGCTGTACGTGTTTGCAATCGATCCTTTCATCAGAAGGGTAGATCGTGGACCGTTGGCGGGGGTGAGGATGGAACTGGCGGTGGGGGGGCCATCTCTGAAGGTGGTAGCGTACGCCGATGATGTCTCTATTTTTACCTCTTCGGAAGAGGAGGTGGGATGGGTGATGTCGGAGGTGAATCGCTATTCGGAAGTTTCCGGGTCCCAGATTAACCGGGACAAATGTGAGACTCTCTGGCTGGGGGAAGGGGATCCTGTCTTCGATCTCCAGGGCACTCTTCCAGAACCCCAGAAATCAGTAAAGATCTTAGGCATCAACTTTGGCCAAGATGAGGATTATCATCAACAAAATTGGGAGGGTGGACTGAAAGATGTCGCCCAAAAGGTGGACCGCTGGAAGGGGTGGTCTTTATCCCTCAGGGAAAGGGTTCACTTGTGCAAAGCTTACCTGATTCCTGTGCTTTTATATCTGAGCAGTGTCTGTGTCTTGCCAGGCTCTCTCTGGGCAACGGTCTACAGCCTCTTTTTCCAGATGTTATGGGGAAATAGGCTGAACCTAATCAGGAGAGAGGTGACTTACCGCACAAGGAGACTAGGCGGGTTGGATATGGTCAACCCAGTGGTATTTTTAACAAATACCTTCTTGAAAATAAACATTGCAAACCTCTGGAAAGAGAGGGCTCCTTTGTGGGTAATTTCCTGTAGGGAATGGTTCCGGCCCTTCTTCCAGGAATGGGAGACAGGAGGGCGTGTGAAAGACCTGCGTGCGTCACATGGACATCTCCCGGCTTACGTTGCCCCGGTTCTGAAGATCATAAGGCGGTGGGGCCTGAGAAGGACTGAGATAGAGACCATGTCGAGGGGTTCCCTTGACAGGGGGGTCCTGTCTTCTTTCTTCCAGGCACCGCTGGCCTTGAAGGATTGCCCAAGTCAGGATCTGGAGGGTGGGCTACTTTTGCTTAATTCAGAAAGGATCCCTAAGAAGGTTTGGGATGTGACTTGGCGCTGCTTTCATGGAAAGCTATATGTAAGGGATAATATGAAGTGCAGGAACCCCGAGGAAAGGGGTTGTCCCCGGGAGGGGTGTGGGGGCGTGCTGGAAAGCATGGACCACTTCCTGCTTCACTGTCCCTTTAATATAGAGGTGTACAAAAGGGTGGGGGCTTCCATCGGTTGGCCCAGGCTGGCCGCCTTGTCTTATGCGGAATGGGCCTATGGCGCATTCAAAGACCTTGGTGGGAGGGACCGTCACACTTTATTTTTAGTCAGTGCAGTGGTTAGGCATCACATCTGGTGTGCACGGTGTCTAGTGTCGACGAGCCGCAAAATCCTCCCAGTGGAAACGGTACATAGGAACATTAGGGGTGACCTGGTGAAGGTGCGCTCTCTGGAGTTTGAAAAGTGGGGGGACCCCAAGGCCTCTCGCCTGTGGAGGGGCTTTTGTTTTGGGGTTCCCTGACTGAGTAATACTCCTTGTCCTGGTGGTGGGCTGATCTAAAAGACACAGTTAGAGTTTTGTTTTGTTTTAAGAATAGGATGAAAAGGCTTACAGGCTACTGAACCATAGCCGACAAGTTGTGGGAAGTGTTCGGTGTTGTAGATTTTGGAAAGTAGTTAATTTGTACTGTATTATATTATATTAAGTTATGTTGTAATAATATGTTGTATTATATTAGTAGAGGTGTAGTGGGGCTTAGTTAGGTTGGGAGGGGGGTGTGGGGGGAGGAGGTGGGGTATATGTATATATGTGTATATAAGGGGGGGATATATATAAAAAAATAAATAAAAAATGTGTGTGTATGTATATATATATATATGTGTATGTATATATATGTATGTGTATATATATATATATATGTATATATATAAAAAAAAAAATATAATAATAATAATTGTGTGTGATACAAACTGGTCGACCCCAGTCCAACTGGGGATGAACTTACGGACTGACAGAGCTCAGGGTTTTCTTTTCCCTTTGAACTTTGAGGGTGGTCAGTTTGTCTGTTTGCAGTGGGGGTTGGTGAAGGGTTTAATAGTTAGTATTTAAGTTAAGGTTTCTGCTTGTGTTTTGTATATTTGTTTTTTATATACGGCTGGCATATAATTATTACATTTTGTATATATGTCTGTATATATGTTTTGTATAAATGGATTTTAGATGAGCATGAAAGCATTTTAATATGTAAATATGTAAAATAGGGGGTTTTGGGGTGGGAGACTGGTCGGGTAAGGGAATAGTATTTTTGCTAGACTCTGTGTTATGTCACTTGTTTGGTTTATTGCTATGTTTGGATAAGTTTTCCATTATGTAAGTTATTTATTTATATTTTAATAAAAAGGTCCAGCAATAGAAGAGACGATTTTGAAAGATTTAGGCCCCTGTCAGCAATGCACAGAAGGGGTTCATTCACGGCAAAAGGGGGATCATGTCACCCAGCAATACAACAGCGCATTTTGAGAGATTTAGGCCCCTGTCACCCAGGCAGAGCAGGGGTTCATTCACGGCAAAAGGGGGTTCATGTCACCCAGCAATAGAACAGAAGTTTTTGAGAGATTTAGGCCCCTGTCACCCAGGCACAGCCGGGGTTCATTCACGGAAAAAGAAGGTTCATGTCACCCAGAAATAGAACAGAGGATTTTGAGAGATTTAGGCCCCTGTCACCCAGGCACAGCAGGGGTTCATTCAAGGCAAAAGGGGGTTCTTGTCACCCAGCAATAAAATAGAGGATTTTGAGAGATTTAGTCCCCTGTCAGCAATGCAGAGCAGGGGTTCATTCACGGCAAAAGGGGGTTCATGTCACCCAGCAAAACAACAGAGGATTTTGAAAAATTTAGGCCCCAGTCACCCAGGCACAGCAGGGGTTCATTCACGGCAAAAGGGGATTCATGTCACCAAGCAATAGAACAGAGGATTTTGAAAGATTTAGGCCCCTGTCACCCAGGCACAGCAGGAGTTCATTCACGGCAAAAAGGGGATCATGTCACCCAGCAATACAACAGATGATTTTGAGAGATATAGGCCCCTGTCACCCAGGCACAGCAGGGGTATATTCACGGAAAAAGGGGGTTCATGTCACCCAGCAATAGAACAGAGGATTTTGAGAGATTTAGGCCCCTGTCACCCAGGCACAGCAGGGGTTCATTCACGGCAAAAGGGGGTTCATGTCACCCATCAATACAACAAAGAATTTTGAGAGATTTAGGCCCCTGTTACCCAGGCACAGAAGGGGTGTATTCACGGAAAAAGGGGGTTTATGTCACCCAGCAATAGAATAGAGGATATTGAGAGATTTAGGCCCCTGTCACCCAGGCACAGCAGGGGTTCATTCACAGCAAAAGGGGGTTCATGTCACCCAGCAATACAACCGAGGATTTTGAGAGATTTAGGCCCCTGTCAACCAGGCACAGCAGGGGTTCATTCATGCAAAAGGGGGTTCATTTCATCCAGCAAAAGAACTGAGGATTTTGAGAGATTTAGGCCCCTGTCACCCAGACACAGCAGGGGTTCATTCATGGCAAAAGGGGGTTCATGTCACCCAGCAATAGAACAGACGATTTTGAGAGATTTAGGCCCCTGTCAACCAGGCACAGCATGGGTTCATTCACGGGAAAAGGGGGTGCATGTCACCCAGCCATAGAACAGACGATTTTGATAGATTTAGGCCCATGTCAACCAGGCACAGCATGGGTTCATTCATGGCAAAAGGGGGTTCATGTCACCCAGCAATAGAGCAGAGGATTTTGAGAGATTTAGGCCCCTGTCACCCAGGCACAGCAGGGGATCATTCACGGCAAAAGGGGGTTCATGTCACACAGCAATAGAACAGACAATTTTGATAGATTTAGGCCCATGTCAACCAGGCACAGCAGGGGTTCATTCACGGCAAAAGGGGGTTCATGTCACCCAGCAATAGAACAGAGTATTTTGAGAGATTTAGGCCCCTGTCACCCAGGCACAGCAGGAGTTCATTCACGGCAAAAGGGGGTTCATGTCACCCAGCAATAGAACAGAGGATTTTGATAGATTTAGGCCCATGTCAACCAGGCACAGCAGGGTTGACATGGGCCTAAAAGGGGGTTCATGTCACCTAGCAATAGAACAGACGATTTTCATAAATTTAGGCCCATGTCACCCAGGCACAGCAGGGGTTCATTCATGACAATAGGGGTTTCATGTCACTTAGCAATAGAACAGATGATTTTGATAGATTTAGGCCCCTGTCACCCAATCACAGCAGGGGTTCATTCACAGCAAAAGGGGTTTCATGTCACCCAGCAATACAACAGAGGATTTTGAGAGATTTAGGCCCCTGTCAACCAGGCACAGCAGGGGTTTATTCATGCAAAAGGGGGTTAATTTCATCCAGCAAAAGAACTGAGGATTTTGAGAGATTTAGGCCCCTGTCACCCAGTAACAGCAGGGGTTCATTCATGGCAAAAGGGGGTTCATGTCACCCATCAATACAACAAAGAATTTTGAGAGATTTAGGCCCCTGTTACCCAGGCACAGAAGGGGTGTATTCACGGAAAAAGGGGGTTTATGTCACCCAGCAATAGAATAGAGGATATTGAAAGATTTAGGCCCCTGTCACCCAGGCACAGCAGGGGTTCATTCACAGCAAAAGGGGGTTCATGTCACCCAGCAATACAACAGATGATTTTGAGAGATTTAGGCCCCTGTCACCCAGGCACAGCATGGGATCATTCATGGCAAAAGGAGGTTCATGTCACACAGCAATAGAACAGATGATTTTGATAGATTTAGGCCCATGTCAACCAGGCACAGCAGGGGTTCATTCACGGCAAAAGGGGGTTCATGTCACCCAGCAATAGAACAGACGATTTTGAGAGATTTAGGCCCCTGTCACCCAGGCACAGCAGGGGTTCATTCACGGCAAAAGAAGGTTCATGTCACCCAGCAATAGAACAGAGGATTTTGATAGATTTAGGCCTATGTCAACCAGGCACAGCAGGGTTGACATGGGCCTAAAAGGGGGTTCATGTCACCTAGCAATAGAACAGACGATTTTCATAAATTTAGGCCCATGTCACCCAGGCACAGCAGGGGTTCATTCACGGCAATAGGGGTTTCATGTCACTTAGCAATAGAACAGATGATTTTGAGAGATTTAGGCACCTGTCACCCAATCACAGCAGGGGTTCATTCACAGCAAAAGGGGTTCATGTCACCCAGCAATAGAACAGACGATTTTGAGAGATTTAGGCCCCTGTCAACCAGGCACAGCAGGGGTTCATTTACGGGAAAAGGGGGTTCATGTCACCCAGCAATAGAACAGACGATTTTGATAGATTTAGGACCATGTCAACCAGGCACAGCAGGGGTTTATTCACGGGAAAAGGGGGTTCATGTCAACCAGCAATAGAACAAAGAATTTTGAGAGATTTAGGCCCCTGTTACCCAGGCACAGAAGGGGTTCATTCACGGCAAACAGGAGTTCATGTCACCCAGCAATACAACAGAGGATTTTGAGAGATTTAGGCCCCTGTCAACCAGGCACAGCAGGGGTTTATTCATGGCAAAAGGGGGTTCATATCATCCAGCAAAAGAACTGAGGATTTTGAGAGATTTAGGCCCCTGTCATCCAGACACAGCAGGGGTTCATTCATGGCAAAAGGGGGTTCATGTCACCCAGAAATAGAACAGACGATTTTGAGAGATTTAGGCCCCTGTCAACCAGGCACAGCAGGGGTTCATTCACAGAAAAAAGGGGTTCATGTCACCCAGCAATAGAACAGACGATTTTGATAGATTTAGGCCCATGTCAACCAGGCACAGCAGGGGTTCATTCACGGGAAAAGGGGTTCATGTCACCCAGCAATAGAACAGACGATTTTGAGAGATTTAGGCCCCTGTCACCCAGGCACAGCAGGGGTTCATTTACGGCAAAAGGGGTGTTCTTGTCACACAGCAATAGAACAGACCATTTTGATAGATTTAGGCCCATGTCAACCAGGCACAGCAGGGGTTCATTCACGGCAAAAGGGGGTTCATGTGACCCAGCAATAGAACAGACGATTTTGAGAGATTTAGGCCCCTGTCAACCAGGCACAGCAGGGATTCATTCACGGGAAAAGGGGGTTCATGTCACCCAACAATAGAACAGACGATTTTGATAGATTTAGGCCCATGTCAACCAGGCACATCAGTGGTTCATTCACGGCAAAAGAGGGTTCATGTCATCCAGCAATAAAACAGACGATTTTGAGAGATTTAGGCCCCTGTCAACCAGGCACAGCAGGGGTTCATTCACGGGAAAAGGGGGTTCATGTCACCTAGCAATAGAACAGACGATTTTCATAAATTTAGGCCCATGTCAACCAGGCACAGCAGGGGTTCATTCACGGCAATAGGGGTTTCATGTCACCTAGCAATAGAACAGACGATTTAGAGAGATTTAGGCCACTGTCAACCAGGCACAGCAGGGGTTCATTCACGGCAAAAGGGGGTTTATGTCACACAGCAATAGAACAGACGATTTTGAGAGATTTAGGGCCCTGTCAACCAGGCACAGAAGGGGTTTATTCACGGCAAAAGGGGGTTCATGTCACCCAGCAATAGAACAGACCATTTTAATAGATTTAGGCCCATGTCAACCAGGCACAGTAGGGGTTCATTCACGGCAAAAGGGGGTTCATGTCACCTACTAATAGAACAGACGATTTTGAGAGATTTAGGCCCCCAGGGGTTCATTCTTTTTTTTTTTCTTTTTTAAATCTGTTTATTGATTTTATAACAATAAAAGAGGTATTACAAACATGGAGTACAATACCATATTTTGACAAAGCTCCATTGATGTTACAATATGATGAATGAGAGTCGTACAGGTGCGTGAGTCCATACATAAAACAAAGCATAACATGTCATAGGAGGTACAACCCACAAGAGGCAATTGATATTAAAAGGCCGCATGTGTGAATCAATCCTGTGGTAATTCAGATAAAGGACACTTAAATCTCAGACATGAAAGCTATAAGAGTTACGGTTTTACACTCTATATGTTCCGGGAAATAGCATATCTATACTTAAAAAGTGAATAATGTTTCGTATAAAATTGGACTCATATTCGGGTGGTATATGTATTCCAGTATTACATTAATGAACAAATAACAACAAGGGAATAAAAGACAGGGGGGGAGGGGAAAGGGGAAAGGGGTGGGAAGGGTGAGAAGAAGGGAATGGAACAGATTGTATATAGGAATCAAATCCACCAATCCAGTGAAAGGAAAATTAGAAATTAGTTCAGTGAGATATAGTCAGGCGAAAATCGTATGTCTGTGCGACCAATTGTAGTACAAATGCATTGATATAAAATTGAATATCCACTCCATGGACATGGAGATGTGTCAAATAACATTCAAGTGTTCAAGGAGTCAAGGGATCCAATTCCCTGAGCTGGTGAGGGGTTATGATATCCTTCCTAGCCGACCATGGAAGCCATATTTTAGTATATTTATGATGGGAGCGGAGTTCCCAATGTGATAATTCCTCAAGTCTTGCTAGAGCTTCTACTTTACCCCTCCATTGAGAGATTGAAGGGGGAACTATTGATTTCCAATTAGAGGCAATCAATATTTTCGCTGCAGCCAACAAAATTCTCAGAAGAGAGAACTTTGAGGCTGATATAGGGTTAGGTAATAGAGTCAGAATAGCTATTTCTGGACAACAAGGAAGTATATCTTCTTTTATTTCAAGAATGTCCCTCACCAACCCAAAGACTAGGCCCCAAAAGGTTTTTATTTTGGGACATGACCACCATATATGTAAGAAAGAACCCTTCTCAGACAGACATCTCCAACAACTGTTAGATGTGTCCCCGTACATCAGGCTAATCCTTACTGGGGTTAAGTACCACCTTGTGAGGACTTTGTATGCATTCTCTTGTACGGTTACACATCTAGAAATGTTTTTTTGGAGCGCTTAGAATAATCAGAGTTTCTCTTTCTGAAAACTTCTTGTCTAAGTCCTACTCCCAATCCTTTAAGAAGTATAAGGAGGAAGGGACTTCTAAAAGCAATAAATTCCTAGACAGTAGACACTATAGAGATGATCTTCGATGGGTATTGAGTTTGTGAAACGAGTCTCTCAAACCAGTTTAATGATGAATTTGTTTGGTACTTTTTAAGAATAGAACTGGTGATAGTTTTTAGACATGAGAGTTGTATCTGGCTAAAGTGCGTGAGTTTAAATTTACTTATTAAGGAGACTGAGTCATGAAAGGTGCCTTCATTGTCCAGTAACTCATGGATAGGTAAGGTGGAACTTCGTAATTGGGGGGGGGGGGTAATATATTAAAACTGTCTGAGTTAAGGCTGATGCAGTCCCTAATATTTATAAGTGCTGAAGGGTAGTTCAGGCAGGTTCCTCTCACATCTTGGTTTTTCCACAGTGTCAGTGTAACTGACGCCAATGGGCCTCCTGTGTTCGAAAGAAGGGGCTTCCCATATTCAGATAGCAATAAGGGTCTGTTAGGACAACCAATCAACTTTTTCTTCCAAAGGGATCCATAGTTTGTGATCTGGTCTCCTAATCAGATCAATGATTCTGTTAAGATGAACAGCTCTATGATATCTTTTGATGGACGGAAACCCAATTCCACCTTTTATGAAAGGAAGGAGCAGGATCTTATTGGAGATTCTGGGTTTTATATTACCCCATACATAAGAAGAACACAACTTCCTGAATGACTCAAAGAAGCTGTTTGGCAATTTTACTGGGAGGGCTTGCAGTAGGTAGGTAAACTTTGGGACTATTAGAGAATTTAAAATATTTTGTCTACCTATCCAGGAGATAAAAGAAGGAGACCACGAGTTTAGTGTTGCAGGTATGGATTTTAGTAGGGGGGGGGGGGGGGGGAATTAGCTTCGTATAGTCTATTTAAGTCTGGTGTGATGTTTATTCCCAGAAATTTTATATATGAGTGGGTCCATTCAAATGGGGAGGTTTCTTTAAGTTTCTGAAGAACTTTGGGTGGGAGATTTATATTCATCGCAACTGATTTAGCCAAATTTATTTTAAAGTTTGAGATGAAGCCAAAGGTATTAAAGGTCTTGAATATAGCGGGACATGCTTGTGTTGGATTAGAGATCATTAAGAGTAAATCATCGGCATATGCCGCTTGTTTAATCTCCAATGTATCACAAGTCAAGCCTTTTATTTCTTTAGACTGTCTAATGTATTGTAAAAGAGGTTCAATCGTAAGAATGAAGAGTATGGGTGACAGGGGCAGCCTTGTCTAGTCCCATTATTTATCTTCACAGGCTGAGAGAGAATGTCATTGACTTTAATATTGGCGCTAGGGGATAAGTACATAGAGAAGATAGCCTCTATAAAGGGGATAGGAAAGCCTAACTTAATCAGAGTGCTTTTTATCAAAGACCCAAGCCACTCGGTCAAAGGCTTTTTCAGCGTCCGTCCCCAATACCACAAAAGGAGTTCCAGTCTTTTTTGCATAGGCAATAGCATTTATAACTTTATACGTGTTATCTTTACCTTCACGTCCAGGAACGAAACCTGTCTGGTCAGGATGGATGAGATCTTTTAATAGAGGTTTTATTCTATTAGCCAGTAGTTTAGCGTATATTTTGATATCTAAGTTCGACAAAGATATAGGTCTATAACTGGAGCATAAGTTAGGGTCCTTTTGTGGTTTGGGGATCAGAGTGATGTGGGCGTTTACCGTTTGCGGTGGAAAAGCCTTGCCAGCAAATGCTTCATTAAAGGAGTTGAGTAAGTGGTGCAGTAAAGTCTCTTTGAAAGAGAGATAGTACAACATTGGTAGACCATCAGGTCCGGGGGACTTCCCTTTAGCCATCTTTTTTAATATGTCCGATAATTCTGAGAGCTTAATTGGAGAGCATAGATTAAAGGCTTGTTTAGTGGTTAAAGTTGGCAGATGAATTTTACTAAGGAACTCTTTCGTTATAGCTGCTTTTTCCTCCTTGAGGGCGACAGTGTCAGATTTTTCTATATTATACAGCTCCAAATAGAACTTATGGAAGGCCTTTGCTATTTCCAAGTCATTTTTAACTAATGTATTCTCATCTGTCCTAATAGCTGAAATCCTGGATTTCCGTTTACGTTGTTTTATTAATGCCAGCATGAACTTAGTGGGTTTATTGCCGTGGGCATAAAATTTATGATTGATGGCTAGGTATAACTTGGCCGATTGTTTATTCAGGAGTACTTTAAGCTCTTCTCTAGTTGAGGATAGTTCCATTAGTTGTTGTTTATTGTGGGAGCTTTTGTGCGAGGATTCCAATGTGGAATTTTTTTTATATAAATCAGCCACTTTAGCTCTTCTTTGTTTGCTTACATAGGAAGCGATTGAGATAATTTCAGCTCTGATCACTGATTTGTGAGCTTCCCATAAAATGTGTGGGGACACTGTGCCTGAATTATTCAGTGAGAAAAATTCCTTAATCTTAGCCTCAATTTTATTTTTTGCTTGTAAATGATCTAGCAGCGTCTCATTAAGTCTCCAAATGTAAGTTCTGGGAAGCGTATCTGGTATTTTAAATGTGAGAAATACAGGGGCATGAGCTGAGTGTACTATATTTCCAATGTGGGTCTCTGTACAACAGTGGATCTGAGTTGTAGGGATTAAAATATAGTCTATTCTATGATACGTATTATGCGGGTGGGAATAAAAGGAGTAATCCCTCTCATTTGGGTTATTTGCTCTCCAAGCATCGATAAGACTACTGTAATGGACCGTTTCCGCAGACAAGGGGTTAAAATCCGTTTAGGCGATAAGCCCCTTTCTGAGAGACAGGCACAGCTACTGCAGAACACCAAACTCCCGAACTGGATACAAAATAGCACTCCAAACTGGAACCTCACGAATAGCTGCTAGCAGACGAACAGGAATCAGCTTACACTCCTGGCAATCAGTCTCTACCAGCATACAGCGGATCCCCCCAATAACGAGACAAGGCTCTGTGTTGAGGGTCAAGCAGTGGTCTGAGGTGCTGGGACACCCAGCCTGGTTTTTATTACAGTTGTGACAAATACAGGTCCGCCCACAGGGTTTTGAAATCCAACCAATCAATATGTTACAACACATATAATGTAAGTACAGCAACCAAGCCCATCTGGTGTACACGCCCCTAGGGGACCAGAAGGAAGACTGCGATACAGGACAGATATGCAGCAATTCAGGATACAGACACAACACATCCCCACAATGCATCATGGTTTCCTCCTCTCTGTCCTGGAGACAACCGAGGAGCAATCCAATTATCTCTCAGGACAAAGGGAAATCGCCAATACACATGTGAGAACAACAGGACAGACATCACCATTTAAACACACAATGGGACAATGGCACAATGGGACAATAGAAACACACCCAGCATATTCCTCCCCTCTGTCTATCCACTCAAGTATCTCCCAAGCTGACAAGCTATACTTATTATAAATTGTTACAACTTTGTGAGTTTACATTGTCCATACATATAACTTTCATCAATTTAACCAGTATAACCTGGGGACAAACCTATCCAAAATTCAATTGAATGGGTTCAGGGGTTTAAAAGTTAGTATGGGCCATAATCCTGAGGCAAGAGGCCAGCAGCCAGGCCCCTCCAAAACCCAGTGGCGAGGTTGGTTTCGCCACAACTACTATTGTGAACTAACCTTTTAATGCCGCTAAGTGTTTTTAATAGGACTGAGGACTTACCCGAAGAAGTGTCCAAGTGAGGGTTAAATGCGACATTAAAGTCCCCTGCTACAACAGCAATTCCCTCTCTAAATTCCTCAAACATCTGCCAAGTATTTTTGAACCAGATTTTTTTACCTACATTAGGTGCATAAAGGTTAGCAAATGTATAAAATTGGGAGTTTATAGTCCCTTTTACAAACACATATCTTCCTTTAGGGTCAGATTTTAATTCTGTCATACTGAAGTACTCTAAGTTTATTAGAATGCTCAGAGGAGCTGTGGTACCAGAGATTAAAATAAGATCTCGACATATTAGGGATCTTGTTATTTTTAAAGTGCGTTTCCTGTAAAAAGATCACGTTAGTTTTTTCTTTGTGCATGAAGTGAAGAATCTGGCTCCTTTTTGCAGGGGTTTTAAAACCTCTGACATTATATGTAGCTATATGTATATCTGTCATGGTGGAACTTGAGGGTGTAGGGCACTGTACTTACATAACCTTGCACACATGAATTTTCTGTAAAAGTTACTGGACATAGAATACGCTGAAGGTATCACTGGTTCGTGGAGTTTATGGATGAGTATGGGTGGGGAAGGGCTAAAAGTAGAGATGGGACGGGGGATTCGTCGAATCCACGAATCCCTCGAATCTTGCTGGATTCGTGGGATTCGTGGACTCGAATATCGACGTAATTTACCGGATACGAATCCCGGTGGGAGGGACTGGGAGGAGAAGCTGGGGGCCGGTGCGTTCACTGTGCTCCGGCCCCGCCGCTCCAGTACAGTTATAAAATGTGTAATTCAATTAATAATGATTCATGCTGCCCCCTCTGTAGTATAACATTCAATATATCCTACTCACAGGGCTACTGATATCGTAATGCAGGCCGGCCGGGCAGACGAGCGGCAGAGTGACTGACTGACGTCACGTGCCTGCGCCGCCTAGTTTATGAATGAAGCAAGCGGCGCAGGCACGTGACGTCAGTCAGTCACTCTGCCGCTCGTCTGCCCGGCCGGCCTGCATTACGATATAACAGTAGCCCTGTGAGTAGGATATATTGAATATTATACTACAGAGGGGGCAGCATGAATCATTATTAATTGAATTACACATTTTATAACTGTATTGGAGCGGCAATGGGGGGTCTGTGGATGACACTGTTAAGGGGTGGGGGGGTCTGTGGATGGCACTGTTATGGGGGGGTCTGTGGATGGCACTGTTATGGGGGGGTCTGTGGATGGCACTGTTATGGGGTGGGTGGGTCTGTGGATGGCACTGTTATGGGGTGGGGGGGTCTGTGGATGGCACTGTTATGGGGTGGGGGGGGTCTGTGGATGGCACTGTTATGGGGGGTCTGTGGATGGCACTGTTATGGGGTGGGGGGGTCTGTGGATGGCACTGTTATGGGTGGGGGGGTCTGTGGATGGCACTGTTATAGGATGGGGGGGTCTGTGGATGGCACTGTTATAGGATGGGGAATCTGTGGATGCCAGGGGGAGAGGTGAGAGGCACTATGATACTGGCACATTATGGGGGGAGATGGCACTATGATACTACTGGCACATGGGGGGGAGGCACTATGACACTGGCACATTATGGGGGGAGATGGCACTGATACTACTGGCACATTGGGGGGGAGGCACTATGATACTGGCACATTATGAGGGGAGATGGCACTATGATACTGGCACATTATGGGGGAGATGGCACTATAATACTGGCACATTATGGGGGGAGGTGGCACTATAATACTGGCACATTATGGGGGAGATGGCACTATGATACTGGCACATTATGGGGGGAGGTGGCACTATAATACTGGCACATTATGGGGGGAAATGGCACTATGATACTGGCACATTGGGGGAGATGGCACTATGATACTGGCACATTATGGGGGGAGATGGCACTATGATACTGGCACATTATGGGGGGAGATGGCACTATGATACTGGCACATTGGTGGGGAGATGGCACTATGATACTGGCACATTATGGGGGCGAGATGGCACTATAATACTGGCACATTGGGGGAGAGATGGCACTATGATACCGGCACATGGGGGGGAGGAGAGAGGCACTCCGCACTTGATACTGGCACATGATTAGGGGGGCATCTATGGGGCCACTTCTTATTGGCACATTATTGGGGGGCACTATGGGGGCATCTACTGAGGCCACAAAGAAGGGGTATTTTATATGAGGGGTACTAGTATTGTCAGGGGTATTATCTGTTTCTGCAGTATAGTATTGGGGAGCACAGCGGAACAGTATTGGGGGTGTTAGGATGATTTGTCCAGAAGATGGGAGGATGATGGAAAAGTAGTAAACTAAGATTTTTTTTTGTGAAACTGCAGAGACGAAAAATGGCTGAAAAATGGTGGTCTGGTCTGAAGGTCTGAAAGGAGAAGATGAGGAAAGAGAACATCTACATCAAAGGAGACGTCACTGGATGTAAGAGGTATGGGGCTGTATTACCCTGTATGATCTGTAGTGATAGGAGCAGGGGTCATATCATAGCAGGGGTCATCGCGGTCATATAGGGTGCGACCGTGACTGGGAGGTGGAGGTTCAGACAAACTGACGCGGTCTGACTTTGTTTCTTACACCGTTCACACAATTATGTACAGGATTCGTAGGATTCGAGATTCGAAAGATTCGATATATTCGAGAACCTTTTCGGATTCGGATTTGAAAAAAATTGGATTCGTCCCACCTCTAGCTAAAAGGTAAGATAAATAACATTAACAGCAAAAAAGGGTAAAACAATAACATTCCTCTGAAGATGTTCGAGACCAGGGATATTATTACCCCTACAAGTGACCTTGTTGGGTCAGATCCTCTCGTTGAGGTTAGAGGAAGCATAAGTGCCAAGCCCAGGAAACTGTTCAGGCTGACATATATGTAGAAACCTTGAATCTTAGCTATGAGTTAATAGATTAAAGAAGTAATACAAGTTGCATTAGATACTAGTAACTACTTTCACTGACATTTGCTATTGTAATAGCAGGAGAATAATTATAACAGATCATAGAGAGCAACCAGGGTGTAGACTGCTGATCACATAGTCCCCCCGACCGGATCACCTGAGGGTCGAGAACAACTCCATGAAGTTGATAAAGGCATAAAGGGTAACTAGAGGGACCCCATAATCAGCAGCCACACCACCACACTCGTCATACTAACATGTTGACACGTCTAGCAAAACAGTCCAAGAGAGTCCGCTTCCAATCCAGGCCGTGGATTCTTACACCGACAGGCCACACTTGGAACTCCGGGACTGTGCTGACCTTTGATCCGTAAAAGATCACAATAAAGGGGCAGGTATTGTTCAGCGGCGTCTGAGAACTTGCACTAGGCTAGCGGCAGTGATATTCTAGCCGGCTGCATTGGAAGGAAAGCTCTGTGGTCGGCTCCGCTATTCTTCAAATCTAGGCCGGGGATTCCTTCACTGCTAGGCCTCACTCGAAACTCCGGGACGGAACGGTCTTTTGGCCCCAGAGAGATCTTAAAATGGGGCAGGTGTCAATCAGCGTCGCCTAAGCTCAATGATGAAGTTCAAAAATTTTATATTAAGGGCGGATTAGTTTAGATTAGGTCTACCCAGACAGAGCTGCTAAGATAGACGTCTTTACCGGTCAGCAGCTAGCCATGCCCCCCCACCGCAGGGGTTCATTCAAGGGAAAAGTGGGTTTATGTCACCCAGAAATAGAACAGACGATTTTGATATATTTAGGCCCATGTCAACCAGGCACAGCAGGGGTTCATTCACGGGAAAAGGGGGTTCCTGTCACCTAGCAATAGAACAGACGATTTTGATAGATTTAGGCCCATGTCAACCAGGCACAGCAGGGGTTCATTCACGGCAAAAGGGGGTTCTTGTCACCCAGCAATACAACAGAGGATTTTGAGAGATTTAGGCCCCTGTCACCCAGGCAGAGCAGGGGTTCATTCACGGGAAAAGGGGGTTCATGTCACCCAGCAATAGAACAGACAATTTTGATAGATTTAGGCCCATGTCAACCAGGCACAGCAGGGATTCATTTACTGGAAAAGGGGGTTCATGTTACCCATCAGTAGAACAGACGATTTTGATAGATTTAGGCCCATGTCAACCAGGCACAGCAGGGGTTCATTCACGGCAAAAGGGGGTTCATGTCACCCAGCAATAAAACAGATGATTTTGAGAGATTTAGGCCCCTGTCACCCAGGTACAGCAGGGGTTCATTCACGGCAAAAGGGGATTCATGTCACATAGCAATAGAATAGACGATTTTGATAGATTTAGGCCAATGTCAACCAGGCACAGCAGGGGTTCATTCACGGCAAAAGGGGGTTCATGTCACCCAGCAATAGAACAGACGATTTTGAGAGATTTAGGCCCCTGTCAACCAGTCACAGCAGGGGTTCATTCACGGCAAAAGGGGGTTCATGTCACCCAGCAATAGAACAGACGATTTTGAGAGATTTAGGCCCCTGTCACCCAGGCACAGCAGGGGTTCATTCACGGGAAAAGGAGGTTCATGTTTCCCAGCAATTGAACAGACGATTTTTAGAGATTTAGGCCCCTGTCACCCAGGCACAGCAGGGGTTTGTATACGCCAAGAATTGTAAAATGTCACCTGACAATTGAAAATAAGAATTTTTTTCAATTTAGGGCACTAAAATTGGCCCTTTTTTGCATTAAAATGGCTCTAAAATAGTCCTTGAAAACGGTAGAGGGATGTAAAAGGCAGTAAAATGTGCTTAAGAGCATGGCAACTGCTCTGCAAACAAATGTGGATAGGGAAATAAAGTAAAATAACAAAAAATTACAAATTATTAACCTGCAACTCAGAGAAGAATGTTGATATGGAGTCGGAGGTTGAGGAGGCGGTGAATGTGGTGTTGTAGGTGGATGCAGCAATAGAGTAGGAGGAGGCAGCCAACAATGTTTTTTAAAAAAAAAATTTATTGGGGTAGGTAGCCCACAAAATATGGCGGCTGCATCTGTCTGTAATGACGCCTCCTGCCGTGCTAAATACACGCTCAGAGAGTACACTGGCTGCAGGGCAGGCCAGCACCTCCAAGACATACAGGGCAAGCTCAGGCCATGTGGACACTTTGGAGACCCAGAAGTTGAATGGGGCAGAACCATCAGTCAGTACGTGTAGGCGTGTGCACAGGTACTGTTCCACCATGTTGTTCAAATGCTGCCTCCTGCTAACACGCTCCATATCAGCAGTTGGGGCCGGTTGTTGCGGCGAGGTGACAAAGCTTTTCCAAATGTCGGCCATGCTAACCCTGCCTTCTGAGGTGCTGGCGCTGACACAGCTGCGTTGGCGACCTCTTCCTCCTCCCCTGCCTTCGCCTTGTGCTTCCACTTGTCCCCCGGCGTCAGTCGGGAATGCTCTCAGGAGCGCGTCTACCAGCGTGCGCCTGTAGTCACGCATCTTCCGATCACGTTCCAGTGAGGGAATTAAGGACGGCACATTGTCTTTGTAACGGGGATCCAGCAGGGTGGCCACCCAGTAGTCAGCACACGTTAAAATGTGGGCAACTCTGCTGTCATTGCGCAGGCACTGCAGCATGTAGTCGCTCATGTGTGCCAGGCTGCCCAGAGGTAAGGACAAGCTGTCCTCTGTGGGAGGCGTATCGTCTGCGTCCTCTGTATCCCCCCAGACACGCAGTGATTGGCCCGAGCTGCGTTGGATGCCACCCCACTGTTAACATGCGTCATCCCCATCCTCCTCATCCTCATCCTCGTCCTCCAGTAGTGGGTCCTGGCTGGCCACATTTGTACCTGGCCTCTGCTGTTGCAAAAATCCTCTTTCTGAGCCACTTCTAAAAGACTGGCCTGAAAGTGTTAGAGATGACCCCTCTTCCTCGTCCTGGTCCACATCTTCTTCCATCATCGCCCTAAGTGTTTTCTCAAGGAGACATAGAAGTGGTATTGTAAGGCTGATAACGGCGACATCGCCACTGGCCATGTTGGTGGAGTACTCGAAACAGCGCAAACAGGGCACACAGGTCTCGCATGGAGGCCCAGTCATTGGTGGTGAAGTGGTGCTGTTCTGCAGTGCGACTCGCCCGTGTGTGCTGCAGCTGAAACTCCACTATGGCCTGCTGCTGCTCGCACAGTCTCTCCAGCATGTGCAAGGTGGAGTTCCACCTGGTGGGCACGTCGCATATGAGGCGGTGACCGGGAAGGCCGAAGTTACGCTGTAGAGCAGACAGCCGAGCGGCGGCAAGATGAGAACGCTGGAAGCGCGCACAGACGGACTGCACTTTACACAGCAGCTCTGACATGTCGGGGTAGTTGTGAATGAATTTCTGTACCACCAAATTCAGCACATGCGCCAGGCAAGGGATGTGCGTCAAACCGGCTAGTCCCAGAGCTGCAACGAGTTTTCGCCCATTATCGCACACCACCAGGCCGGGCTTGAGGCTCACTGGCAGCAACCACTCGTCGGTCTGTTGTTCTATACCCCGCCAAAACTCCTGCGCGGTGTGGGGTCTGTCCCCCAAACACATCAGTTTCAGAACGGCCTGCTGACGTTTACCCCTGGCTGTGCTGAAGTTGGTGGTCAAGGTCTGTCGCTGACCGGATGAGGAGGTGGAAGAAGAGGAGGAGGAAGCCGAGTAGGAAGAGGAGGCAACATGAGGCAAAGAATGATGCCCTGCGATCCTTGGCGGCGGAAGGACGTGCGCCAAACAGCTCTCCGCCTAGGGCCCAGCCGCCACTACATTTACCCAGTGTGCAGTTAGGGAGATATAGCGTCCCTGGCCATGCTTACTGGTCCACGTATCCACAGATGGCGTTGCGCAGTGCACACTTGATTTTATCCGATACTTGGTTGTGCAGGGAGGGCACGGCTCTCCTGGAGAAGTAGTGGCGGCTGGGAACGACGTACTGTGGGACAGCAAGTGACTGTTTGAAGCTGTCTCCACCAGCCTGAATGACAGCATTTCATAGGCCAGTAGTTTAGAAATGCTGGCATTCAGGGCCAGGTGGGAATTTACGCTTTCTCTCAAAGGTTTGTGAGATGGAGAGCTGAACGCTTCTGTGTGACATGGTGGAGATGCTTGGGGACGGAGGTGGTGTTGTTGGTGGCACATCCTCTGTTTGCTGGGCGGCAGTTGCCAACGTTCCTCCAGAGGAAGAGGCCGAGGCAGCAGCAAAAGAGGGAGCAGGAGGGGCCTGAGCCCTTTCTTGGTTTTGAAGGTGCTTACTCCACTGCAGCCCATGTCTCGCATGTAGATGCCTGGTCATGCAGGTTGTGCTAAGGTTCAGAACGTTAATGCCTCGCTTCAGGCTCTGATGCACAGCGTGCAAACCACTCGAGTCTTGTCGTCAGCACATTGTGTGAAGAAGTGCCATGCCAGGGAACTCCTTGAAGCTGCCTTTGGTGTGCTCGGTCCCTGTTGACGGTGGCCAGTAGCAGGCGAACTGTTTTGGCGAAGGCTGCTCTGCTTTTGCACCCTGCTCCCGCTTTTGCTACGCTGTTGGCTCGGTCTCATACTGCCTCTTCCTCCGGACTCTGAAAGTCAGTGGCACGAACTTCATTCCATGTGGGGTCTAGGACCTCATCGTCCCCTGCATCGTCTTCCACCCAGTCTTCCTCCCTGACCTCCTTTTCGGTCTACACACTGCAGAAAGACGCAGCAGTTGGCACCTGTGTTTCGTCATCATCAGAGACGGGCTGAGATGGTATTCCCATGTCCTCATCAGGAAACATAAGTGGTTGTGCGTCAGTGCATTCTATGTCTTCCACCCCTGGGGAAGGGCTAGGTGGATGCCCTTGGGAAACCCTGCCAGCAGAGTCTTCAAACAGCATAAGAGACTGCTGCATGACTTGAGGCTCAGACAGCTTCACCGATATGCACGGGGGTGATGTGACAGACTGATGGGCATGGGTTTCAGGCGCCACCTGTGCGCTTTCTGCAGAAGACTGGGTGGGAGATAATGTGAACGTGCTGGATCCACTGTCCGCTACCCAATTGACTAGCGCCTGTACTTCCTCAGGCCTTACCATCCTTAGAACGGCATTAGGCCCGACCAAATATCGCTGTAGATTCTGGCGGCTACTGGGACCTGAGGTGGTAGGTTCAGTAGGACGTGTAGCTGTGGCAGAAAGGCCACGTCCTCTCCCTGCACCAGAGGCTCCACCAACACCACCACCACCACCATGACCACGTCCCTTATTAGATGTTTGTCTCATAGTTAGCGTTCACAAAGAAAAGTAAAAAGTGGTTAAGTATGTTAAAAATAATTAACCGCCAATATAAACCCTGATGTAGGGTATTGCACTCAATTATAATTTTTTTTAACTCTATATGACAGCGGTATTTGTGGCCTTAATGTGACACTCATTTATGCACGTCTTATCCCAGATGTGCAGTATATCAGAGGGTTTTTTCACCCCAGTAACCAAAAAGCCGTATTTCAGGCCTAAATGTGACAGTCACTGATGCTTGTCTAATCCCAGATGTGCAGTATATCAGAGGGTTTTTTCACCCCAGTAACCAAAAAGCCGTATTTCAGGCCTATATGTGACAGTCACTGATGCTTGTCTAATCCCAGATGTGCAGTATATTAGAGGCTTTTTTTCACCCCAGTAACCAAAAAGCCGTATTTCTGGCCTAAATGTGACAGTCACTTATGCACGTCTAATCCTAGATGTGCAGTATATCAGAGGCTTTTTTCACCCCAGAATGCTAAAGCTGTATTTATGGCCTAAATGTGACAGTCACTTATGCACGTGTAATCCCAGATGTGAAATATATTAGAGGCTTTTTTTCACCCCAGTAACCAAAAAGCTGTATTTATGGCCTAAATGTGACAGTGACTTATGCACGTGTAATCCCAGATGTGCAGTATATTAGAGGGTTTTTTCACCCTAACCAAAAAGCTGTATTTCTGTCATAAATGTGACAGTCACTTATGCTTGTCTAATCCCAGATGTGCAGTATATTAGAGGGTTTTTTCACCCTAACCAAAAAGCTGTATTTCTGTCCTAAATGTGACAGTCACTTATGCTTGTCTAATCCCAGATGTGCAGTATATTAGAGGGTTTTTTCACCCTAACCTAAAGCTGTATTTCTGTCCTAAATGTGACAGTCACTTATGCTTGTCTAATCCCAGATGTGCAGTATATTATAGGGTTTTTTCACCCTAACCAAAAAGCTGTATTTCTGTCCTAAATGTGACAGTCACTTATGCTTGTCTAATCCGAGATGTGCAGTATATTAGAGGGTTTTTTCACCCTAACCAAAAAGCTGTATTTCTGTCATAAATGTGACAGTCACTTATGCTTGTCTAATCCCAGATGTGCAGTATATTAGAGGGTTTTTTCACCCTAACCAAAAAGCTGTATTTCTGTCCTAAATGTGACAGTGATTTATACACGTGTAATCCCAGATGTGCAGTATATTAGAGGCTTTTTTCACCCTAACCAAAAAGCTGTATTTCTGTCCTAAATGTGAGAGTCACTTATGCACGTGTAATCCCAGAAGTGCAGTATATCAGAGGCTTTTTTCACCACAGTATGCCAAAGCCGTATTTATGGCCTAAATGTGACAGTCACTTATGCTTGTCTAATACCAGATGTGCAGTATATTAGAGTTTTTTTTTCCCCTAACCAAAAAGCTGTATTTCTGTCCTAAATGTGACAGTCACTTATGCATGTGTAATCCCAGATGTGCAGTATATGAGAGGCTTTTTTCACCCTTAGTATGCCAAAGCTGCATTTATGGCCTAAATGTGACAGTCACTTAAGCACGTGTAATCCCAGATGTGCAGTATATTAGAGGCTTTTTTCACCCTAACCAAAAAGCTGTATTTATGTCCTAAATGTGACCGTCACTTATGCATGTGTAATCCCAGATGTGCAGTATATTAGAGGGTTTTTTCACCCCAGTATGTTAAAGCCGTATTTATGGCCTAAATGTGACAGTCACTTATGCTTGTCTAATCCCAGATGTGCAGTATATTAGAGGGTTTTTTCACCCTAACCAAAAAGATTTATTTCTGTCAAAAATGTGATAGTGACTTATGCACGTGTAATCCCAGATGTGCAGTATATTAGAGTTTTTTTTTTCCCTAACCAAAAAGCTGTATTTCTGTCCTAAATGTGACAGTCATTTATGCACGTGTAATCCCAGATTTGCAATATATGAGAGGCTTTTTTCACCCCTGTATGCCAAAGCCGTATTTCTGTCCTAAATGTGACAGTCGCTTATGCACGTGTCATCCAAGATGTGCAGTATATTAGAGGGTTTTTTCACCCTAACCAAAAAGCTGTATTTCTGTCCTAAATCTGACCATCACTTATGCACGTGTAATCCCAGATGTGCAGTATATTAGAGGGTTTTTTCACCCTAACCAAAAAGCTATATTTATGTCCTAAATGTGACAGTCACTTATGCTTGTCTAGTCCCAGATGTGCAGTATATCAGAGGCTTTTTTCACCCCAGTATGACAAAGCCGTATTTATGGCCTAAATGTGACAGTCACTTATGCATGTGTAATCCCAGATGTGCAGTATATTAGAGGGTTTTTTCACCCTAACCAAAAAGCTGTATTTCTGTCCTAAATGTGACCGTCACTTATGCACGTGTAATCCCAGATGTGCAGTATATTAGAGGGTTTTTTCACCCCAGTATGCTAAACCTGTATTTCTGGACTTGCAGATAGCCTATGCTGGTGCACTATCATTGCATAAAATGGCTGCCGATCATGTATTGATATTGACTAACTGAATAAAAAAAAGTTCGTTTTCAGCAGTAGTTGGCTCAGGGCAGGCTTAAAAAAATTGTGCACTGCACCCACAAAACGCTTTTTCTGTAGATCGCTGAGTACATAAACCAGTTCTTGATAAGAATTTCTCCCTGATCTCTCCATCACAGCAGCTGCAGCCTCTCCCTACACTAATCCGAGCAGAGTGATGGGCGGCGCTATGTGACTCCAGCTTAAATAGAGGCTGGGTCACATGCTGCAGTTGGCCAATCACAGCCATGCCAATAGTAGGCATGGCTGTGATGGCCTTTTGGGGCATGTAGTATGACGCTTATTGATTGGCTGCTTTGCAGCCTTTCAAAAAGCGCCATAAAAATCGCCAAACACCGATCCCGAACCCGAACTTTTACGTAAATGTTCGGGTCCGGGTGAGGAAAACCCTAAAGTTCGGTACAAACTCGTACTTTACAGTTTGGGTTCGCTCAACTCTATACAGTCACTATTTTCTGATGTAGTACAGTATTGGTTACAGAACACCACAGATTATGGACACTATATTAGGCCCAATGTATTGGAATTTGCAATACAGACACTGTTTTCTGATGTAGTACAGTATTGGTTACAGAACAACACAGATTGTGGACACTATATTAGGCCCAGATTATTCAGAATTTGCAATCAAGACACTGTTTTCTGATGTAGTGCAGTATTGGTTACAGAACACCACAGATTATAGACACTATATTAGGCCCAGATTATTGGAATTTGCAATACAAACACTGTTTTCTGATGTAGTACAGCATTGGTTACAGGACATTACAGAATATGGACACTATATTAGGCCCAGATTATTGGAATATGCAATACAAACACTGTTTTCTGATGTAGTACAGTATGGTTACAGAACACCACAGATTATGGACACTATATTAGGCCCAGATTATTCGATTTTGCAATACAGACACTGTTTTCTGATGCATTACAGTATTGGTTACAGAACACCACAGAATATGGACAGTATTTTAAGGCCAGATTATTTGAATTTTCAATACAGACACTGTTGTCTTATGTAGTACAGTATTGGTTACAGAACACCACAGATTATGGACACTATATTAGGCCCACATTATTAGATTTTGCAATATAGACACTGTTTTCAGATGTAGTACAGTATTGGTTACAGAAAACCACAGATTATGGACACTATATTAGGCCCAGAATATTGGAATTTGCAATACAGACACAGTTTTTTGATATAGTACAGTATTGGTTACAGAACACCACAGATTATGGACACTATATTAGGCCCATATTATTCAGAATCTGCAATACAGACACTGTTTTCTGATGTAGTACAGTTTTGGTTACAGAACACCACAGAATATGGACACTATATTAGGCCCAGATTATTGGATTTTGCAATACAGACACTGTTTTCTGATAAAGTACCGTATTAGTTTTAGAACACCACAGATTATGGACATTATTTTAGGCCCAGAATTTTGGAATTTGTAATACAGACACAGTTTTTTCAGATGTAGTTCAGTATTTTTTTTACACAAAGCCACATTCTATGGACTCTAGATTTGGCCCAGATTATTAAAGACACAGTGTTGGGATCATGTACAGTATATGTCACTAATAGGTATAAAATACTAAATATCTTGCTGCTGTCAAACACACATAGTAGTCCTTAAAAGGACTTTGGGGTCTTTGAAAATCTTTTGGTAGTAAAAACAGCACATTTCTCTACCTGTACTCTCTGTCACTTCCTCAGCACTGTCCCTGAGACTGCAGGTAAATAGATTGCTGCTCTAAATCACACTTCACAGAAAGGACATACACCCATCCAAGGGAACTATTATAGATAGTGGTGAATAATTCTAAAATTGACTGAAAACCACTAATTTAAAACATAACCTTTAATTAATTATTAAATACCAATTCACCCAAATAGATATGCAAAAAAGGAAATAAATAAAAAAATAAAGCAAAATTTATATTCCAACCTCAATGGTTGTAGTTGGGTATGGTGGACATACCATTAGTATAGGGTGTGGGGCAGTATCCCTGTTGATGTCCCTATCTCTGCTGCCCTACCTACAAATGGAATAGCCGCTCTGATAGGGGCGATCCCGTGTCTTATGCTTCCTAGATGCCCTAGGATGGCCCTGACAAAGGGATATATTCCAACAATGTGGATTAGTGGCCTAGAATAACCACCTAAACTGCTATAAGTTACCAAAAATAATAACAGACAATATTAGTGCCCCAATTAAGGTGACAAGATCCACAAAATAATGTGCAGCAAAGAAAAATACATAACAATAGAAATTGCAATATGTCCTAAAACAGTCCCAACGAGTTTCACCCAGTTGACGAAAGGCTCCTCAGGGGACACTCCAACACAGAAAAACACCTGTCACCTCCAAAATTATCAAAAAACTTAAACAGAATGGTTGCAGATACTAGGAGCACCATACTCATAATGAGAATAATGGAGGACAAACAAATAGCTGATACCTCAATCTAGATACAATTTGTGATCAGTACCGGCATAATAGCACATACACCAAAACATATCCATTCAATAAATATCTACTCCAGTGCCTATGATGATGTATTCCCTCATAAGTATACTCCCCTATTCCGATGTGCACACTGATAGATTGAACAAGATAATGATAATCATATAAAGTGTACACTCTGCTGGTATGTCCTGTTTATGATGAACAAAGATAGCATACAATAAATCTGAATCATACCTGTACGTTGTAGGTATGAGACTCCTGGTGTAAAACACACCCTAGTTCTATATTATACTTGCGTGCCATCACTGGTACAGATCGGCCCGAATCAGATGCGTTATATGTCCCACAGGGAGTGGAGAGGCTGGCAGAGGTGTCCGCAGATGAGAAGCAGCGAACCGCACCCCACGCTTACAGCATTTTATACCTCACTTCCGGGTCTGAACTTACGTCATGTGCTGATCACATGACTACCCGACCGGTCATGTGATCACGCCGGCCGGCGAGGACACCGGAGATCTCTAGTAGTCAGTATTTGTACGGGGCTAGGTGGTGTCCCGATAATACTGAGGCAGAGGGGTGAGAAGGATTAAATGTTGAGCTGTCTTAATCCATTAATATATTAGATAATAGTGAACAGCACCTGGATACTGGATAGATATTACAGATGAAATGGCCAACAACCTGGTGATATAACAAAAGTATATATAAATAAATAAATGAGAGTGATTGGTAAATCTGCTGGGGACATATAGGGAAGGTTATAGCCCTAACAAAACTGCAATAAAATGCTAGAAATAAATAAATAAATCTCCAGTTAATCGGATGGGACAGGCCAATTATTTGATTTCAGAAAGCACGCAAATTCGATACACTCATTAAGTCCAGAAGGTGCAACGGTGTTAATCGTATATATCCATCTGGACTCTTTCTGTTTTAAAAGTTTGTCTACGTCACCACCTCTAATAGATGGTCTAACGACTTCATTCACGGAAAAATGACTTGACCAGATATGTCTAGATACGGGTTTGTCCCGTCTATTACGGATGTCACCAATGTGTTCAAGAATTATTTTCTTGAATGCTCTACACGTTTTACCTACATATTTAAAACCGCAGTCGCATTGAGCCAAATAAATTACTCCCAAGGTGTTACAATTAGCGAAACTGCGGACATAGAATAATTTTTTTGCCAAAACTGTTAGTAAATGTCTTCCCCGTAGATATAAAGGTACATGCCTTACATTTGCCGCATCTAAACGTTTCTACTTGCCTATTGACTAGCCATGTGTTGGTTTCCGGAGTGTCCAGATGGCTGTATACTAAGGTGTCTCTTATGTTCCGCCCCCGTCTATAAGTGATAGCTGGACAGTTGGGTAACATTTCCACTAAATCTGGGTCTGTTTTAATTAAAGACCAGTATCGATTTAAAATATCTCGGACCTGATGAGATTTCGTATCATAAGTGCCAATTATCCTAATTGGTTCCCATATACTGGTTTTCTTCAATTGCGGTTGGAGCAGAGAAGAGCGGTCTTTGGAGTTAGCCCAATTCCATGCCTCATATAGACATGGATTTGGGTACCCTCTTTGTTTAAAACGGTTAAACAGTTTAGATGCTTCTTGTGTGTAATTATCTGGTTCTGAACAATTTCTCCGAATCCTGAGGAATTGTCCTTTTGGAATGCCCCTTTTGTGAGGCTTCGGATGAAAGCTCTCCCATCTCAAGAGGCTATTTGTCGATGTTTCATTCCGAAATAGAGTAGTTCTAATATAATTGTTCTCTTCTCTTTCTAGGCGTGTATCAAGGAAAGTAATGGAGTTGCGATGGATTTGAAACGTAAAAAATAAACCTATATGGTTAGAATTTAAACTGTCCATGAATTGTTGAAAGTCAATCTCTGTTCCTGACCCATCGTCTATGAATCTGGACCAAAGAGTTACAGTTGCAAGAAAAAGTATGTGAACCCTTTGGAATGATATGGATTTCTGCATAAATTGGTCATAAAATGTGATCTGATCTTCATCTAAGTCACAACAATAGACAATCACAGTCTGCTTAAACTAATAACACACAAAGAATTAAATGTTACCATGTTTTTATTGAACACACCATGTAAACATTCACAGTGCAGGTGGAAAAAGTATGTGAACCCTTGGATTTAATAACTGGTTGAACCTCCTTTGGCAGCAATAACTTCAACCAAACGTTTCCTATAGTTGCAGATCAGACGTGCACAACGGTCAGGAGTAATTCTTGACCATTCCTCTTTACAGAACTGTTTCAGTTCAGCAATATTCTTGGGATGTCTGGTGTGAATCACTTTCTTGAGGTCATGCCACAGTATCTTAATTGGGTTGAGGTCAGGACTCTGACTGGGCCACTCCAGAAGGCATATTTACTTCTGTTTAAGCCATTCTGTTGTTGATTTACTTCTATGCTTTGGGTCGTTGTCCTGTGGCAACACTCATCTTCTGTTGAGCTTCAGCTGGTGGACAGATGGCCTTAAGTTCTCCTGCAAAATGTCTTGATAAACTTGGGAATTCATTTTTCCTTCGATAATAGCAATCCGTCCAGGCCCTGACTCAGCAAAGCAGCCCCAAACCATGATGCCCACACCACCATACTTCACAGTTGGGATGAGGTTTTGATGTTGGTGTGCTGTGCCTCTTTTTCTCCACACATAGTGTTGTATGTTTCTTCCAAACAACTCAACTTTGGTTTCATCTGTCCACAGAATATTTTGACAGTACTGCTGTGGAACATCCAGGTGCTCTTGTACAAACTGTAAACGTGCAGCAATGTTTTTTTGGACAGCAGTGGCTTCCTCTGTGGTATCCTCCCATTAAATCCATTCTTGTTCAGTGTTTTACGTATCGTAGATTAGCTAACAGGGATGTTAGCATATTCCAGAGACTTTTGTAAGTCTTTAGCTGACACTCTAGGATTCTTCTTCACCTCATTGAGCAGTCTGCGCTGTGCTCTTGCAGTCATCTTTACAGGACGCCACTCCTAGGGAGAGTAACAGCAGTGTTGAACTTTCTCCATTTATAGACAATTTGTCTTACCGTTGACTGATGAACAGCAAGGCTTTGGAGATACTTTTATAACCCTTTCCAGCTTTATGCAAGTCAACAATTCTTAATCGTAGGTCTTCTGAGAACTCTTTTGTGCGAGGCATCATTCACATCAGGCAATGCTTCTTGTGAAAACCAAACCCAGAACTGGTGTGTATTTTTTATAGGGCAGGGCAGCTGTAACAAACGCCTCCAATCTCATCTCATTGATTGAACTCCAGTTGGCTGACACCTCACTCCAATTAGCTCTTGGAGATGTCATTAGTCTAGGGGTTCACATACTTTTTCCACCTGCACTGTGAATGTTTACATGGTGTGTTCAATAAAAACATGCTAACATTTAATTTTTTGTGTGTTATTAGTTTAAGCAGACTGTGATTGTCTATTGTTGTGACTTAGATGAAGATCAGATCACTTTTTATGACCTATTTGTGCAGAAATCCATATCATTCCAAAGGGTTCACATACTTTTTCTTGCAACTGTATATATTTGGTCCAATGTGTCATGGAGTCAGAGAAGACCACAGTGTCCTCCCACTAGCCCAGGAGCAGATTTGCATAACTTGGCGCACAAATAGCGGTGCCCCTGAGCTGGTGGTAGAAACAGTTCTCAAAAACGAAGTAATTGCGTGTCAGAACAAAGTTAAGTAGTTGCAAAATAAATCACACACACAGTAGTCCTTAAAAGGACTTTTGGGTCTTGGAAAAGCTTTCTCAGAATAAATACTGTGAAATTCTCTCCCTACTCTGTCTTTCCCTTCCTACGCTCTGCTCTCCTGTCTGAGCCGAACATGCGTCATCGGGTGCTATATAGCACCCGATGATGCGTTCCAGCCAGCCAATCACTGTAATGCCAGCAGCGAACATGGCTACTGGCATTACAGTGAGCTCAGTACTTACCTGCACCTTTATTGGCTGCTTAAAACCCGTGAAACGTGTGGGGAGAAGACTTGAGCATTGCGCTTGAGCACATGCGGTACTCGGTCGAGTACCGCCATGTGCCAAGCATAGCAATGCTCGAGCCGAACAGATATTTGGCCGAGCATGTTCACTCATCACTAGTGATCATCCCTCCCTGCTTCTAGCTTGTGGTCCAAATGAGAAGGCTCCAATATTACTTACAGTGAGTCAGCGAGTGGAGCGCAAATATTCGTAATGCGAATATTTATAGCGATGCGAATATCACTACTTCGAGAGGACACTGATCCCTCCCTTCTTTTAGCTTGTGGGCCAATGAGAAGGATGCAAATATAGTTGTCAGAGGTTAGCAACATCCCTAGCAACCAATAAGAAAGTTGCCCACCACTTCACTATATAAAATCCTTCCTAGCAGCCATTTTGTGCAGTTTCATGTGGTTGTTTGTGAGAGGAGCTTGAATACTGTGCTGTGCTTTTTTAAAAGCAAATCACATTTCTGATATATACTGAAGTGATAGTTAGTGTTAGGGAACTTTCACACTTGCTGCAGAGGATTCCAGCAGGCAGTTCCGTCGCCGGAACTGCCTGCCAGATCCGTCAAAACGCATGCAAACTGATGGTATTTGTCAGACGAATCAGGATCCTGATCCACATGACAAATGCATTGAAATGCCGGATCCGTCTCTCCGGTGTCATCTGGAAAAACGGAGCCGGAATTTATTTTTTAACATTTTTTTTCGGTCTGAGCATGCGCAGACCGCAATGCCGGATCCGTTTTTCCGGAACACTCGGGCTGGATCTGGCATTAATGCATGTCAATGGGAAAAAATGACGGATCAGGCATTCCGGCAAGTGTTCCGGAACTTTGGACGGAGATAAAAATGCAGCATGCTGCGGTATTATCTCCAACCTGAAAAGTCAAAAAGACTGAACTGAAGACATACTGATGCATCCTGAACGGATTGCTCTCCATTCAGAATGCTTTAGGATAAAACTGATCAGTTCTTTTCCGATATTGGGCTCCTGTGACAGAGCTCAATGCCAGAAAAGAATAACGCTAGTGTGAAAGTACCCTTAGATAGGGTAGATTAGTGTAGCAGATAGGTTCTAGTGTAGGGTGTAGTGTAGGGTATAGTTAGCTGAAAGATATTCATTTAGTTAGTGTGAGATAGTATAGCTTAGTTAGGGAATAGTGTAGCTGATAGGTTAAAGTGCAGGGTGTAGGTTAGGTATAGTATAGTGTAGGCTATAGGTGTGTTTTAGTGTTTTAGTATAGTGTCTGTGTTAGTTAAAAAAAAAAGTTTATTGGTGTTAGCTTCTTACTGTTTAGTTGGTGTAATGTCTGCATCAGAGTCTGCGTCTTTTGTTAGTTAAAAAACAAACAAAAAACAAAAAAGTTTATTAGTGTTAGTTTTTACTGTTAGTTTTTTACTGTTTAGTTGGTGTATTGATTAGTGTCTGCGTCAGTGTCTACGTCTTTTGTTAGTAAGGAAAAAAAAGGTTTATTAGTGTTAGTTTTTAGTGTTTAGTTGGTGTAGTGATTAGTGTCTGCGTCAGTGTGTGTGTCTTTTGTTAGTAAAAAAAAACACAAAAAAGGCTTTTATTGTTATTGTGTTAGTGATTCATTTTTTTAAATTAAATTTTTGCCCTAGAGTGCCCAGCTCAATAAAGTTTTTCCCAAATTCCTTTATTTTATTTTTGTTTTTTTCTGCATATATAAAACAATATGCGTACTTCATGTGGGCGTTCAGGCAGCAGTGGTAGGGGGGTTGGTTCCAGTGCTGGACCGCTGCCAGCACGGGGCCGCTCCTCTACCCATGGAGGGGCGGGAGTAGGTGTCAGGGGTGTCCGCCTCATTCGTGACTTTTTTGAGCGTGGCAGCCACCCCATTTCCTCTCAGGATCCCAAGGAAGTAGTGGCTTTCATGGCACAAGCGAGTGACACGGAGTCCTCTGCCCCGACTCCGAGCTGCAGCAGCAGCATTCTGCCTCCTGCAGGATCAACCCCCAGCCCCCAAGAATCTACCCTGCTCTTTTTTGACAGCAACAGTGAGAGGGACATCTTGGGGGAGGTAATGCAGGAGGCTGAATTGCAGTTCAGTCCTCATGCTCAGGACCTTTTGGAAGGGATGGAGGAGGAGGGGGTAACACCTGTCAGTACCCCAGTGACATCCCTTCGAACTAGTGCGGGTGGTTTCAGCCACCGAACCACCGCACCTAGTCAGACCCAGGCATCAGCGAGGGGACAGTGGAGCCAGGTCAGGGGCTCCACATCTGCTGTTCCCCTCATTGCACCACTGGTTGGCCCTGGGTCTGACATATCGGGGGACGAAGAGGAGGGTGACAGAGAATGGGTGCCTCCTCCCTTGTCAGGCATCAGCAGCACTGATGAGGAGGAAGGTAGGCACCCAAGGCAAATGGTGCGACAGGTTGCCAGGGGCTCCACTGGTAATAGCAGCAGGAGGAGGTAGCAGCAGCAGCCAGCTCCACCTGTGCACACCGATCCTGAACAGGCGCAAATCAGCACCACCCCATCTGACAGGAGGTCAGTGCATAAGTCGTCTGTTTGGGCTTACTTCACCCTGGCAGCAGACGATGTAACTATAGCCATCTGTCAGCTGTGCCATGCCAGTGTGAGGAAAGGGAGGTCTGTGGCTCGGCTGGGTACCACTGCACTTACCCAACGGTAAGGGTGGTCGTAGCAGTGCCACCAGCAGAGTGCAAGGGACAGCAGCTCCTGTCACCAGCAGAGTGCAGGGGACAGCAGCTCGATTGCCGACGCATTTGAATGCACCATGCCCTAAGCCCCCAGAGGACCGACGCGTGCATTCACTCAATGGGCTCCTGGCAAGGGTTATCGCCCAACATCTGCTGGGCTTCAATTTTGTGGACAGCAATCAATTCAGGCCGATGTTTGAGCAGGCCCAACCCAGATGGTGTGTCCCCAACCGCCATTTCTTTGCCAGGATCGGCATCCCTGCCCTACACCAGCACGTTGTGCAGAATATATCCCTGTCGCTGGATCATACTGTCAGTGACAGGGTGCATCTGACAATGGATGCTTGGACCAGCAGACATGGGCAAGGACGATACATCAGTTTTACAGCTCTTTGGTTGTCCCTCCGAAGCGCCGAGGAGGGATCAGCGTCATCTGAGTTTGTGGTGCCGTCCCGCTGTGTCCAGGGGACAACTGCTGCTCTCCCTCAAGCCACTGTCTCCACGGCTGCTGAGCCCCCCAGCAAGCGTCCCCGTAGTTACGCAAGTGTGGGGCATGTCCGCTGCCAGGCCGTGCTCCAGCTTGTGAGCTTAGGGGAAGGGAGACACACTGGACCTGATGTTCTGGCCGCACTACAGGCTCAGGTCCAGAAGTGCCTCACCCCACAGGCTACAACGGCAACAACCTCCTCGCCGCCCTCCATGCTGGCACGCTTACACACCTTCCTTAACCTTGTGGTACAAAAGTTCTTACGCACATTCCCAAAGTTGAGTGACGTGCAAAGAATCAAATCTCACGACCTAATAGGGACCCTCGGGATATAGTAATCAATGTAATGTACGGTCAGCAGACCAAAAAATCCCTTTAGGGGTCTCTAACTAATACTAAAATATATCTTTATTCATACTGTATTAAAATCGTGATTCAATAATTCTATAAAGGAACACCTAATATTAAAACTTTCAGAGTTCAGTGAGGTGTGAAATATATTGGGTTCTCATATATTGAACTATCCACTGTTGATTGTTGATGCCAGCAACTCAGGGATACAATTCCAGTCAACGTTTATTAATATGTATACCTATCATGGTGTATCACCCATGAAGGTACTTGGAGCAAGGGAACAGTTTTATATGCTGATGTATAGCCGGTTTATGACAGAGATTAATATGGCTGTCACTACCTTTACATAACACTACAGTGTTGGCTGAGTAGGAGTTTATAATTTTTATTTGTTGTTTATTTTGTGACCCCTCAGTACACCATGTTCCTGGTACATGGCCACTTGTTTGCAGCAGTCTGCACGTCTCAACTGTTCGAGACACTCAGTATATCTAGCGTGTAACAACTTAGAGGCGGTTATACCTTTTTGCAACAATTGGCAATATTTTTTCCACCAATTGGCAATACTTGTATAGTACCCCTCTTATGTTGCTAGTACTGAGTGTTGGCAATTGATTGCGACAATGTGACTGAGTTCGAAGGTCTCTCCTATGTTCTATTGGCTCTTAAGTTTATATTAAATGGCAAGGGAACTTCACCACATTGTCTTTTTTAGTTAATCTACTCTATTCAATTGATTCGTTTTTTCAGCCATAGTATAGCGTACCTTATAGTCCTCTCTGTCATGACACTGTGCTCGATACATAAACCATACTGGAAAATAGAACTCTCAGATACCAATCAGCACACAGCGCTCTACACACAGCCCACACCAGTCTGCTCTCAGTTTCCGTATCAATGTCTTTTTTTGTTAAATTACTCTATTCAATTGATTAGTTTTTTCAGCCATAGTATAGTGTATCTTATAGTCCTCTCTGTCATGACACTGTGCTCAATACATAAACCATACTGGAAAATAGAACTCTCAGATACCAATCGGCACACAACGCTCTACACACCGCCCACACCAGTCTGCTCTCAGTTTCCGTATCAGGCACATCGAGTCTGTAGCAGAACACTGCGGTAACGCAGCTAGCCTCGCCGTGTGCTGAGGGCAGTAGGAGTGGCGGTGTTTAGCAGTGACTCTCTCATCCTCCTTTTGTCTGTGAGGAGGCATGGGTACCGCCGCTATCCCCACCTATACACGATCTGCACCGCACACACACTGGGCTCCGGACAATGGCCGGACCCATCCGTCCTCTGCCTGTCTGAGCACAGAAGGCAGTGATGAGCCAGCTTGCCTCGGCCAGGGTCTGGAAGTATCCACGGCTCTGCTGCCGGGATTAGTTCACCTTCCCATCGGTAAAGACTCAGACACGGTCTATGGCTGCTGGCGCGATCCTTGGTGGCTGCCTCCAGTGTGCAACCTGAATCATTGATCGCAGGTCATGGTGCCTTTAGATGTGAGGCTTGGCTACACACGGGGGGAAGTGTCACATAGCCCGTGGCAGACTTCACCATAAAGGGGCTGACAGGCACAGTGGAGCACCTATATTGTCAGTCAGCAGATCGGATTTTGGAGTCTGTTCTAAAGGCACCATGTGTTCAGGAGTTACATAGAACTGCCAGTAAACTTTCCCCGCATAACGAATGCAGCTGTGCTTCATTTTGGTTGACGTGAAATAGAAATTTTACCATGAATAGAGTTTGACAGGTGGAAGTTTGAAGCACAGTGCATTACTCGTGTGTGACTTGCATGAAAATGGTCTCGAGCAATTTTAAAGAAGTTGAGGAAGATCTCCTGATCACTGTAAGTAATTCCACATTACAGCACTGTATTACATATGACATGCTTGTTATTTCAATGTATTTATACAAATTCACATGTTATCTAGCTTCAGTGCATATTAACCCTGACAAAGCCAGAAGTTTTTTTGTTAGCCTTTTATTTCGCTCACTGCCTTCAAAGAGCCATAACTTTTTTATTTTTCTGTTCACATAGCCATATGAGGGCTTGTTTTTTGCGGGACAAGTTGTACTTTCTAACGCCGCCATTTAATATTGCATATGATGTATTGGGAAGCCAAACAAAATGCAAAATGAAAAAACAAAACAAAATAAAAGCAATGCCACCCCAGTTTTACGGGTTTTTAACCCCTTAAGGACACATGACGTACCGGTACGTCATGTGTAGTTCCGATCACCGCCGCGTGGCGGGCGGTGATCGGAACTGGGTGCCTGCTGAAATCAATCAGCAGGCACCCTGGGACAATGCGCGGGGGGGTCCTGTGACCCCTTCCCCCCGTTTCAGTAATCGCCGCAAACCGCAGGTCAATTCAGACCTGCGGTTGGCGGTGTTTCCGGGTGATCGGGCGTCATCTGCAGTGGCTATCGGGTCCCCGTGCTGCTGTGACGGGGACCCGATAGCAGGGAAGGCATCGGGGCTGCCTTCCAGTGAAGAGCCTGTGAGATCCAGCCCCCTGGATCTCACAGGCAGGAAGTTGTATGAGTAATACACACTGTATTACTCATACAGCCAATGCATTCCAATACAGAAGTATTGGAATGCATTGTAAAGGGGATCAGACCCCCAAAAGTAGAAGTCCCAAAGTGTGACAAAAATTAAAGTGAAAAAAAAGTTGAAAAAATTAAGTTTCCCCCCCCAAAAAATATTAATAGTTTCAAGTAAAAACAACCGCCCGATGATGTACAGCTATGTCATTGGGCGTGAGGGGGTTAATGATAGGTGCACTAGTATTGTTATGACATCCCACCACTATGTCTGGTAGCATGTATGTATGGATAGCAGAGAAATATCTCTCATATGCACATTGCACATGCATTTTTCTGCCTCACAGTGCATACCCCAAATTGTATACCCCACACTATGTACCCCACAGTGTATACCCCACACCATATACCCCACAGTGTATGTCCCTCCCCACACACACACACACACACACACACAGTCTTTGGATTCTAATATGCATCTGGTTGGTCAGGAGAAGTAATGTTTGACCGCCATAATTTTTTGCTGGTTCATTTAGCGTTACCCAGGGTGCACCACGGGGAGGCGGACCCACTGTTCCCCCCTATACTGTACCGTCACCTCACTAGACAGGTACATCTCTCCTCAGATGGCCAATATCGGATTGCTCATACCCCACACACATACAATTTCAATATAATCCGATTTTATAACTGTAACATTAAATCTAATATATTACTTTCAAACACTCAAATATTTTTTTGTTGTGTTGAGATGATGACATTAATTTCTAATACTTTTATTTAAAAAATTTGGGATTATATGGTTGCATTTTTACCCTGCAGCGAATGTTAAAGATGAAATACGACACCAGGTGCCGCTTGGAGAAGCAGCAGATCCTGCGAAAAATAGGTTATGAGCTATATCGTAACCACAATGGAAAGCACAGGCAGATGGCCATTATTAAAAAGTGGTCCAACCTGAAGCGGAGACACCAGGATCGGATCACTGAGATCCGAAACAAAATCTGCACAGGTACAATGCTTACATAACTTTTGTATATTTCACCAACACTCTGTAATGTATATGTACAGTCGTGGCCAAAAGTTTTGAGAATTAGATAAATATTGGAAATTGGAAAAGTTGCTGCTTAAGTTTTTATAATGGCAATTTGCATATACTCCAGAATGTTATGAAGAGTGATCAGATGAATTGCATAGTCCTTCTTTGCCATGAAAATTAACTTAATCCCCAAAAAAACTTTCCACTGCATTTCATTGCTGTCATTAAAGGACCTGCTGAGATCATTTCAGTAATCGTCTTGTTAACTCAGGTGAGAATGTTGACGAGCACAAGGCTGGAGATCATTATGTCAGGCTGATTGGGTTAAAATGGCAGACTTGACATGTTAAAAGGAGGGTGATGCTTGAAATCATTGTTCTTCCATTGTTAACCATGGTGGCCTGCAAAGAAACGTGTGCAGCCATCATTGCGTTGCATAAAAATGGCTTCACAGGCAAGGATATTCTGGCTACTAAGATTGCACCTCAATCAACAATTTATAAGATCATCAAGAACTTCAAGGAAAGAGGTTCAATTGTTGTTAAGAAGGCTTCAGGGAGTCGAAGAAAGTCCAGCAATCGCCAGGATCGTCTCCTAAAGAGGATTTAGCTGCGGGATCGGAGTGCCACCAGTGCAGAGCTTGCTCAGGAATGGCAGGAGGCAGGTGTGAGCGCATCTGCACGCACAGTGAGGCGAAGACTTTTGGAAGATGGCCTGGTGTCAAGAAGGCCAGCAAAGAAGCCACTTCTCTCCAAAAAAAACATCAGGGACAGATTGATCTTCTGCAGAAAGTATGGTGAATGGACTGCTGAGGACTGGGGCAAAGTCATATTCTCCGATTAAGCCTGTTTCTGATTGTTTGGGGCATCTGGAAAAAGGCTTGTCCGGAGAAGAAAAGGTGAGCTGTCACGGGGTTCCGAAGGTGCACTCGGTCCCCCATTGCCCGCAGAACTGTTGCTTAGCTTTTGGAATGAGGTTCTGTGTTTGACCTCATTCCCAGGGCGGCTTTACTAGCTGGGTGGCTCCTTGCTCCTAAGTCTGCCTTGAGCGCCGAGCTGATCACTCGGTGCTCGACTGGTTGGTCTGTCGGTCATGTGACGCTGGCCACGTCACATGACCCTCACTCCCCACTATAAATACAGGCAGCCTGCTGGCTACAGGTTGCCTGTTAATTTCTAGGTTCCTGGTATTTGTTGGACTGCTGAATACTTACCTGATCCTGTTCCTTGACCATCCTTTTGCCTGATCCTCCTGTACTGCGCATCCGTCCTGGTATTGTGACCTCGGCTCCCACCTGACTACTCTCTTAGGACTCTTCTTGTACTTCTCTGCTCTCCTGGTATTTATGACCCCGGCTTCTCCTGACAATTCTCTGCTTGCTCCATTTGTACTTTGCAGCTTTCCTGGTATTGACTCGGTCCGTTCACGTCCTGTTGTTTGTCTGTCTGTCATCCCTGCACTTACTCCAAGTTAGGGATTGCCGTCCAGTTGTCCCCTGTCATTAGGACTCGCGATGCAAGTAGGCAGGGCCAGGGGTAAGGGTGGAGCGCAGTGGTCACTTCCCTCCCCCCTGTGTGTGTGTGTACGCGACCATTACAGTGAGCGTTACCATCAGTCCTGTGTCATGCCAACAGTAAAGCATCTTGAGACCATTCATGTGTGGGGTTGCTTCTCATCCAAGGGAGTGGGCTCACTCACAATTTTGCCCAAAAACACAGCCATGAATAAAGAATGGTACCAAAACACCCTCCAACAGCAACTTCTTCCAACAATCCAACAACAGTTTGGTGAAGAACAATGCATTTTCCAGCACGATGGAGCACAGTGCCATAAGGCAAAAGTGATAACTAAGTGGCTCTGGGACCAAAACGTTGACATTTTGGGTCCATGGCCTGGAAACTCCCCAGATCTTAATCCCATTGAGAACTTGTGGTCAATCCTCAAGAGGCGGGTGGATAAACAAAAACCCACTAATTCTGACAAACTCCAAGAAGTGATTATGAAAGAATGGGTTGCTATCAGTCAGGAATTGGCCCAGAAGTTGATTGAGAGCATGCCCAGTCGAATTGCAGAGGTCCTGAAAAAGAAGGGCCAACACTGCAAATACTGACTTTTTTAATAAATGTCATGTAATTGTCGATAAAAGCCTTTGAAACATATGAAGTGAGTGTAATTATATTTCACTACATCACAGAAACAACTGAAACAAAGATCTAAAAGCAGTTTAGCAGCAAACTTTGTGAAAACTAATATTTGTGTCATTCTCAAAACTTTTGGCCACGACTGTACAGTTATACTTTATGAGGTTTTTAGAACTTATGAAAATCTTGTCATTACAGGTGATCCCGTCCCCTTGGTCCGCTGCAGGCCTTCAAAAAAGGCAGTGGTGGTGGAGGAGGAGGTGTCGGAGGAGAAGGAGCAGGAGCAGGCCAGACCCTCTGACCCTACCCCACAGCATGACGATGCCGGACCCCCAGACCACCCCGGTTCTCATGAGGAGAATGAGGAGGAGGAGCTGGTGACCACCCCCCGCCAGGAGGGTAAATAATATGTGTTGTGGGTGTTTTAACTCAGTCACTGATGTCAGTTTATTCCAGCAAACAATAATAAACATGTTAAATCTTTATCCTTTAACCCCTTCATGCTTTCTGACATAACTGTACGACCAAATAACAAGTGATTTGCTGCATTTCGACGTACGGCCACGCCCAAACTGCTTCCCGGGGCTGTGACACTATAAAGTGTCACAGCCCCGGAGTCTCCGCTCTCCCCAGAAGCAGACACACGTGGTAAGCCGGCAAAGGAACAATCAGAGTGTTCCCTTGCTAGTAAGTGCTCCGATTGTTTTGTCTCTGCAGACTAACCAATCGTAGCGCAGCACTTTAAAAAAAAGCCTGTTTCAGGCCAGCGACATCTATGTCTCCCTCTCTCATCCATCTTGCCGTCACTGCTGCCGCAACGGCAAGATGGTTGCCATGGCACCCGGATGTCTTACAAAGGCGTCCTAGTTGCCATTTACCTAACCCTGAGGTCTGATCAGCCTTAGTGTAAGTGTAGCACTAACTATACAGTTTATTACAATAGATGACTATTGCAATACACTGTGTAGTGATCAGGCCCAATGGATCTTCAGGATCCAGATGGGTCTTGATAAATAAAAAATATATATATATAAAAAAAAGTCATAAAAAAATTGAAAGACAATAAAAATTAAAATTTCAAAGAAAAATAAATTAGAAATTGTATTTTCTCATATATATATATATATATATATATATATATATATATATATATACACACATTTATGTAATCTAAAAATTACATAAATAATAAAAGTACACATAATTAGTATAGCCGCATCCGTAAAAACCAGCTCTATAAAAATATAGTGTGACCTTACCCCTTTGGCAAATCCCATACAAAAATTATTTTAAAAAGTGTCAAAAACAGACATATTTTTTAAACATATTTTGTAACGTTCCATGACATAAATTCCAACCCCAAGCGATCAAAAAGGCGTATGCACCCCAAAATAGTACCAATCAAACCGTCACCTCATCCCGCAATAAATGATACACTACTTGAGACAATATGAAAAGAAAATATGACTATCAGACAATGGAGACAGTAAAATCATTTTTTCAGGGCCTCTAAACTGTTGTTATTGTGCAAAAGTTAAAGAGGACCTTTCACTAGAAAAAAAAAATCTAAACTAACTATACAGACATGAAGAGCGGCGCCCAGAGATCTCCCTGCACTTACTATTATCCCTGGGTGCCGCTCCGTTCTCCCGGTATAGGCTCCGGTATCTTCATATGTTAGGCTCCACCCAGTGGAACCTGCTGGGGTCTCCTTCTCCCAGGCTGTAGCGCTGGCCAATCGCAGCGCTCAGCTCATAGCCTGAGTTTTTTTTTTCTCTCAGGCTATGAGCGGAGCGCTGCGATTGGCCAAGATACTGGAGCCTATACCGGGCGAACGGAGCGGGGCCCAGGGATAATAATAAGTGCAGGGAGATCCCTGGGCGCCGCTCTCCATGTCTGTATGCTTAGTTTAGATTTTTTTTTCTAGTGAAAGGTCCTCTTTAAATATAAAAAAAGTTGACATATTATGGAATTGCCGCGTCCCTATTAACGCGCTCATTAATTATCACATGACTTAACCCCTCTGTTGAACACTGAAAAAAAAAACAATAAAACAGCGCCCCAAAAAATGTGCCTTTTTTTGTCAGCTTACATATCAAAAATAGCAACACCAAGCAATAGAAAAGACGTCTGCCCCCAAAAATAGTACCAATCAAACAGTCAACTCATCCCACAAAAAAAAATAAAAAATACTTTATTGAGGACTATATAACTGATTGCGATTTTCATAGCTAGCTACTTTATACACTAATCAATAAAAGTTATTTAATCTGATTGTCAATAAAAAAAAAATTTGGGCAGTACTAAATAAAATGAAAAAATATATATTTTATGCTGCAGCGGGAGCACTCCAGGCGGATGAGGGCTGTCAGGCTGAAGTTTACTGAAGAAATGAAGGCCATGGAGGAGTGGCATCAGAAGGCCATAGCGGAGCTGCTCAACCAGCATGATGTCCTGAAAGCCTTGCCTTAGTTTTATTTATTTTTTTATTTTATGTTTGTTAAAACAATTTTTTTATATTTTATTTATAAAGTGTGGTTTTGTTTTAAATAATTTTTGGTTTTCTGTTTTATTTTAACAACTCTGGTTACATTAAGGCAAATTTTTTCTAGCTGAAACTCATCAGTATCATGACATACAGCAGCCGCAGGTACATGGAAATTGGGTAGTATAAGGCCTACACAGAACTCATAGTGGTGAGAAGAATAGCAGCAGTCTTTGTTCACGGTGGATTATAAGGCCTATGCAGAACTCATAGTGGTCAGGATAATTGCAGCAGTTATTGGTAATAGTGGAGTATAAGGCCTACACAGAACTCTAAAAAATCAGGACAACAGCAGCAGCAGGCAGATGGTAAGTTTCCATTGTAGTTCAAGGCCTACACATAGCTTTGCCTCACTGGACTAAAGGGGCCTTACAATAAAGTTATCAGTAAGAATTACACCATAACATAACATTATAAAAAAATAATGAAATCACGCATTATAACTCAGAAAAAACGATTTATTAACAAAATAAAGAAAGGCCTCTATGGCAACATTGTGAGTTAGGAAAGTAGCTCCTCCATTTTCTGCATCCCTTTATGATGCTTTTTGTCCATCTCCTAGCTGATGACCCAGCGTTGCTCGGGTATTTATTTATTGTAATTTAAAATAACAGTGACTTTCACTATGGCCGCCGCTTTAACGATGACCGCCGTTTTAACAGTGACTTTGACCACCCCTTTAAGAGTGACCGCCCCTTTAAGAGTGACCGCCCCTTTAAGAGTGACCACCCCTTTAAGAGTGAGCACCCGTTTAAGAGCGACCGCCCCTTTAACCCCTTAAGGACTTAGGACGTACCGGTACACCATGTTTGCCGAGTCCTTAAGGACTCAGACCGTACCGGTACGTCCTAAGTTTAAAAGTACATTGCGGCACGGCAGGGGTTAATAGGAACAGGATGCCCACTGAAATCATTCAGCGGGCATCCTGTCACAACGCCGGGGGGGAGTCATGTGACCCCCCGTATCGGCGATCGCCGCAAACCGCAGGTAAATTCAGACCTGCAGTTTGCGGCTTTTACCTGCGGTTGTGGGGGGGACCCGATGGCATGGAAGGCAGCGCAATGTCTAAGGAAGGCATCGCGCTGCCGTCCGGTGAAGAGCCTGTGAGATCCAGCCCCCTGGATCTCACAGGCCAGAAGCTGTATGAGTAATATACACAGTATTACTTATAATACAAACTCAGTAGGGAAATGCAAGAGAAAGTGGATGAAAGCCCCCAGCCCCCAGACCAGTACGTATATAAATATATAATGTTTGTATCAAATTGCCACTGCACATATGTTACACTGGACACTGTGTGAATGAAGATGTTGAATGAGTGTTGAATGCGCTCACATATTAGTCAACTCATTGAGTGCGCAACCTCACCACAAGCTGAACCAGCCACACCTGGGTGGATTGAGATGACTAATGAGCATACCACTATACAAAAGAAAACAGCATGAGCCCAGTGACACAAATGGGCAGCAAAAGCGGCATAAACAGTACATAACATAGATAAAAATACTGAACCTGGTGAGTGGGGGGCGGCCCGACGTCCGTTTCGCACGCTGGCTTTTTCACAGGGCCCTGTACACCCTTGGAGTACCTTTATCCTCTCTCTGGATTTCGTAGACCTCTGATGAGGGGATGGCCACTATTGTATATGGCTCACGCTCCCAGCGACTATCCAGTTTGCTTACTGGGTGATTGTTTTTTAGCCAGACCTGGTCTCCAGGCTGTAAGGGCTCAGCATGTGCATGCATATCAAAGTCCTGTTTTTGTTTTTGTTGGGCCTTCTCTATTTTAGAGTCCACTATTTATTTGGTGTCCTCCAGTTGCTTATGCTGCTCTTCCAAGTCTGTGGAAAACAAGGGACTTTAGAGGTCGGGCGCCTAGTGTGTAGGGCCTCCTGCCGGGCAAATTGGGAGTAGAATATTGGCATTTCCACATATTCCCACTGCTCATCGGTAGAAGTTGGTTCTTTCTGGGCAGGTAGCCTAGTCAAAGCATCGGCATTGTCGTTAGATTTTCCAGTACGGTACTTAATGGTAAAGTTGAAGTTCGCCAGTCTAGAGGCCCATCTTTGTTCTAGAGCTCCCAGACCTGCAGTGTTCAAGTGAGCTAGCAGATTATTGTCGGTGTAGACCGTGAAAGGTGTGGCAGCTAGGTAGTCCTTGAATTTCTCAGTTACAGCCCAGACCAAGGCTAGAAACTCCAGTTTGAACGAGCTGTAGTTATAGTCATTCCGCTCTGGCTCTCATAAAGATCTGCTGGCATAGGCGATGACTCTTTCAGTTCCAGCTTGTGTCTGAGATAGTACAGCTCCCAAACCTTTCTTACTTGCGTCAGTATTGAGGCAAAATGGTAGGCTGTAATCAGGGTAACCCAGGACAGGAGGTTCTGTAAGTTTTTCTTTTAACAGTCGGAAAGCAGCTTCTCTCTATTCATTCCACTCCACCAATATTTTGGAATTATGACAGCCTTTAGGGTGACCTTTCACAAGCTCCTGGATAGGTTCCGCAATCTGAGCAAAGTGCGGGATAAATCTCCGATAGTAACTTGCAAATCCGAGGAAGCTCTTGACCTCTTTGACTGTTTTGGGGGCCGGCCAGCTTTGTACTGTAGCTATCTTGTCGAGGTCCGGTCTTACGCCCTCCGCACTCACAAAATGTCCCAGATATTTCACTTGGGGCTTCAGTAAGTGACACTTTAAAGGTTTCACTTTCCATCCATGTTGGGTCAAAGTCTGGAACACTTCCGCCAAGTGCTGTAGATGCTCTTCGTAGGTCTTAGAGTAGATTATTACATCATCCAGGTACAGCAACATGGTCTCAAAGTTTTTGTGTCCAAGACATCTTTCCATGAGTCTCTGAAATGTCCCAGGGGCGTTGCATTACAAGAATGGCATGTTGTTGAACTCGAACAGACCCATTGGGGTGGCAAAAGCTGTTTTTTCTTTATCTTCTGGTGCCATGGGAACTTGCCAATAGCCACTGGTTAGATCCAGAGATGAAAAGTAAGCAGCGGATCCCAGAGCTGCCAGGAATTCTTCAATTCGTGCCAGGGGGTACGCATCCTTGTGCGTAATGTTGTTGAGCTTACGGTAGTCAACACAAAAATGGATGGTTCCATCCTTCTTCTTTACCAGGACTAAGGGGGCAGCCCAGGGTCTGTGACTATCCTGGATGACATTAGCTGTCTTCATATCCTGCACCATCTTCTTCACCTGCTGGTACATGGTAGGAGGGTCTTGTCGGCATCTCTCCTTGATTGGAGGATGAGTGCCGGTTGGAATGGTATGCTGTATTAAGCGAGTCTGACCATAGTCCAAACAATGTTTGCTGAAGACTTGATGGTGTTGTTTGACTAAATCCAGCACACCGTTGATCTGCTCGGCAGAGGTTGTGGTATCCTCAATGTGTAGTTTGGCCCACCAGGACTGTTCTGGTGAGTCTTTGGCTTCCTCCACTGTTTGGAGTGATTGTTAGGCCGCAGCAGTGGGATAATCCAGGATATCCTGCTGACGGATGTGGTATAGGCAGGCCACTGGATAGTCCTTTTTTTATTTCACAGCTTCATCACCCAGATTGACTAAGCGTATGGGTACCTTTCCTTGGGACATGGTGACCACGGTCCTATCGGCTAGGACAAGGGGGTGATCCTGAAGATGTATTGGTTCCACAAGGGCCTGATAATCTTGACTTTGGATACCGATGCAAGCCTTGCACCATATCAGAGTCTCTGCTCCAGGCTGGAGTTTGATAGGGTGAGCATCCTTGATTTCGCCCCGTTGATTGCTGAATTTTTGTTGGGCGGCTAGCACTTGAATAGTCTGGTTTATAACCCATTGAGTTGCACGGGGTGTAGTCAGTAGGGTTTTCTTTAAGGCTTTCAGCACTTCAGGGTAACAGTTGCCGAGTACATTCATTCCCAGGACCACAGGGCAATTGTCATCATCTGGGACCTGAATCATGACTACCCCTTGGCATGAGAGTTCAGTATCTTCAATCTGTAAGGTAGGTTCCCAATAACCTAGTATAGGCACTGGTTTGCCATTGGTAGCTATGATGCGGAGCCAAGATTCAGGAGGTTGCATCAGCTGGGCTCCGTTCCTGCATGTGTCAAATGCTGCTTGGCGGATGGTAGTTACTTGAGATCCGGTATCAATTAACCTCCTCAGGACCGCCGTACGCAGGATTGCGTCTTTGCGGCGGTCCTGTTTCTCTGGGTGGACGCGCCGGTGCTTCCTCTCGCGAGACGTGAGATTTCGGGCATTGCCGGCCCGCGCATGCGCATCGCAGGCCGGCAAAAGTTAAAGAAGTATTTCGTCACCAGCCTGCCAGCCACGATCATTGGCTGGCATGCTGGCGATTTTCAAAAAATCAAATCAGAAGCCAGATAACAGATCATATTAGTAAATATGATCTGTTATATGGCTTCTCTGCTCCTCTGCTGGTTCTTTTCGTCGGTTGGATCCAGCAGAGGAGCAGACTTCACTGTGAGTACCCACCAAACACTACCCTTAGCCCCAGATCACCCTCCATCACCCCCATCATCCAAATTAACCCCTTGATCGCCCCCTGTCAATCACTTAGTGAAAGACAAAAAGTGATCAGTGTAAACTGTCACTTTTTTTTTTCACTAGTATTGGCTGTTAGGTTTTAGGATTAGTTTAGACCCCTTGGTTAGGTAGTTTAGCGTCAGTTAGCGCCCAGCCCACCGCACCGCAGTCACTTATTCGCTGATTAGCGTATCGCTAATCAGCATTTGTACTTTTATAGTATCTGTAAGTGATCAAAACTGATCACGGTCAGATCTATAATAGTATTAGTGTCACTTTAGTTCGCCCTCCACCCAAAACGCAGTGTTTGCCCGATCAGGCCTGATCGGTCGCCCACACGTGCGTTCACCCACGCCCGCCCTGCCGCAGTGACAAAAAATATATATTTTTTGATCACTGCACATTCACTTTACACGCACTGCGGCGATAAAAAAATCAGTTTTGATATTTTTTATCAACCGCAGCGGCCTCCGGTACTTCGCTAGCCTCCCCTTTGTAAGACAGGTTTGCTTTTTTTCTTGGGTAGTCTCAGGGAATACCTCTAAATTTAGTAGTCCAAATGTCAAACAGGGGGTATTCTTCTGAAGAGGCCTACAGGATTCTGACCCAGTCGGATGAGGAGTGGGAACCCTCATCTGACGAATCTAGCGGGTCAGAATATGAACCTGTAGAAAGCAGTGGCTCTCTGACCCAAAGTTCGGACGAGGAGGTGGAGGTCCCTGATAGAACCAGGCGTACCCGGCCCCGTGTCGCTAGACCACAGGTTGTGCAGGATCCGTTTCAAGAGCAGCAGAGTGGGGCTGTCGCTGCCGGATCACGTGGTGAGGCATACACCAGCAGCGCAGCCCTTCCTGGACCTAGTACCAGCACTGCCTTACAACATGGTGACGTGGCGAGCACCAGAAGGGCAGTTGAAGCTGGTACGGTGACACGTGCAGTAGTTACCCCGTCGCAGCCACCGCGCAAACAGGCCCGTAGAGCCCCTAGAATCCCTGAGGTGCTGGCAAACCCTGATTGGCAGTCACCAACTTCAGCAGCACCATTAGTTCCCCCTTTCACCGCCCAGTCTGGAGTTCGGGTTGAGACGGCTCATATTGGTTCGGCCCTGGGATTTTTTGAGCTGTTCTTGACTGCTGAGCTCTTGGACTTAGTCGTGGCAGAAACAAATCGGTATGCCACACAATTTATATCCGCCAACCCGGGAAGCTCTTATGCCCAGTCTTTCCGGTGGAAACCAGTCCAAGTTTCTGAACTTAAAATTTTTCTGGGCCTTCTCCTCAACATGGGTCTAACTAAAAAGCATGAATTGCGGTCATATTGGTCCACGAACCCGATTCATCTCATGCCCATGTTCTCTGCTGCTATGTCCAGGACACGATTTGAGACCATCCTCCGTTTCCTGCATTTTAGCGACAACACCACCTCCCGTCCCAGAGGCCACCCAGCTTTTGACCGGCTCCACAAAATTCGGCCCCTCATAGACCATTTCAACCAGAAATTTGCAGATTTGTATACCCCCGAGCAAAACATCTGCGTAGACGAGTCCCTAATACATTTTACCGGGCGCCTTGGCTTCAAACAATACATCCCAAGCAAGCGTGCCCGGTATGGGGTCAAATTGTATAAGCTCTGTGAAAGGGCCACAGGCTATACCCACAAATTTCGGATCTATGAGGGAAAAGATCAGACCCTGGAGCCGGTCGGTTGCCCTGACTACCTGGGGAGCAGTGGGAAGACAGTCTGGGACTTGGTGTCACCCTTATTCGGCAAGGGGTACCATCTTTATGTGGACAATTTTTACACAAGTGTGGCCCTCTTCAGGCATTTGTTTCTAGAACGGATTTGCGCCTGTGGCAGCGCGCGAACTAGTCGCGTGGGCTTCCCCCAACGGCTCGTTACCACCCGTCTTGCAAGGGGGGAGAGGGCTGTCTTGTGTAATGAAGAACTGCTCGCGGTGAAATTGAGAGACAAGCGTGACGTTTACATGCTCTCCTCCATTCACGCAGACACGACAATCCAAATTGAAAGGGCAACCCGTGTCATTGAAAAGCCCCTCTCAGTCCATGACTATAATGCGCTCATGGGAGGGGTGGACTTCAATGACCAGATGTTGGCTCCCTATTTAGTTTCCCGACGCACCAGACGCTGGTATAAGAAGGTGTCTGTATATTTAATTCAATTGGCTGCATATAATAGTTTTGTTCTCTACAGTAAGGCTGGGAGAACAGGATCCTTCCTCAAATTCCAGGAAGAGATCATCGAGAACCTCCTGTATCCAGGAGGTTCCGTGGCCCCATCCACCAGTGTAGTTAGCCATCTACACGAGCGACATTTCCCCAGTGTCGTTGCTGGTACCTCAACCCAACCGCCACCCCGAAAAAAATGTTGTGTCTGTAGCAGGAGTGGAATAAGGCGTGACACCCGCTATTTCTGTCCTGACTGTCCTGACCACCCTGCCCTATGCTTTGGTGAGTGTTTCCGGAAGTACCACACACAGGTACACCTAGCATAGGGATTGCATCTCACAGGACAGGCACACAGGGCTATTAGGGCCCTTTTACTCACTGCTGCTGCAAACCTCTCCTTTCACCTGGGATAAAGTGCATAACGTACTTTGCCACATCTTTGGGCAATTTGCGTTTTGCACATTGTCCCATGGGGAAGGAGAGGTTTGTTCTATAAAGGTAAAAAAAACGAAACAAAAAAAAAAATACCGGTAAGTAAAAAAGTTAACGTTCAGTTAAAAAAGTAAAAAAAAAGTTTCTATGTTCTGTTCAACAGTTAATAAATTTATTGCGTTGCGGCCTGGTTTTTTCTTTTTTGTTTTGTTTTTTTTACCTTCCAGGTGGACCAACCGATCGACTAGCTGCAGCACTGATGTGCATTCTGACAGAAGCATTGCGCTGCTGTCAGATTACACGCAAGTCGGTGTATGCGGAGCTGCAAGACGAGATTTCTCCTCTGCAGTAAAAGATACGTTTGCCGAGGCATATGAGCTGAGGAGGTGGCGGTGTTCATATGCTTTGGCAAACACTTTGTATATATAAAAAAAAAAATCCCGGCAAGGATTTATTCATCCACATCGATTGATGTGAATGGAGAAATCTGGTTTGCCAGGGCATACGAGCTAAGTGGGTATGGATGTTGGGCGGAGCTCCTATGTCCTGGCAGACGCCTTTCCCCTCCTTTTTCTTTTTTTGGCAGAGATTTTTTCATCCACATTGATCGATGCGAATGAAGAAATCTGTGCCGTTCATTTTTTTCTTTCAGCCCAGAGGCTGAACGGAAAAAAAAAATCTCATTACCCGTATGCTCAATATAAGGAGAATAGCAGAAACTCCTAATGCTGGGCATACATGTAATGATTGCGGAGACCCTCAAATGCCAGGGCAGTACAAACACCCCACAAATGACCCCATTTTGGAAAGAAGACACCCCAAGGTATTTGCTGAGGGGCTTATTGAGTCCATGAAAGATTTAAATTTTTGTCCCAAGTTAGCGGAAAGGGAGACTTTGTGAGAAAAAAATCCAAAAAATCAATTTCCGCTAACTTGTGCCAAAATTTTTTTGTTTCTATGAACTCGCCATGCCCCTCATTGAATACCTTGGGGTGTCTTCTTTCCAAAATGGGGTCACATGTGGGGTATTTATACTGCCCTGGCATTTTAGGGGCCCCAAAGTGTGAGAAGAAATCTGGTATCCAAATATCTAAAAATGCCCTCCTAAAAGGAATTTGGGCCCCTTTGCCCACCTAGGCTGCAAAAAAGTGTCACACATGTGGTATCTCCGTACTCAGGAGAAGTTGGGCAATGTGTTTTGGGGTGTCATTTTACATATACCCATGCTGGGTGAGATAAATATCTTGGTCAAATGCCAACTTTGTATAAAAAAATGGGAAAAGTTGTCTTTTGCCAAGATATTTCTCTCACCCAGCATGGGTATATGTAAAATGACACCCCAAACACATTCCCCAACTTCTCCTGAATACGGAGATACCACATGTGTGCCACTTTTTTGCAGCCTAGGTGGGCAAAGGGGCCCACATTCCAAAGAGCACCTTTCGGATTTCACAGGTCATTTGCCTACTTACCACACATTTGGGCCCCTAGAATGCCAGGGCAGTATAACTACCCCACAAGTGACCCCATTTTGGAAAGAAGACACCCCAAGGTATTCCGTGAGGGGCATGGCGAGTTCCTAGAATTTTTTATTTTTTGTCACAAGTTAGTAGAAAATGATGATTTTATATTTTTTTTTTTTCTTACAAAGTCTCATATTCCACTAACTTGTGACAAAAAATAAAAAGTTCTATGAACTCACTATACCCATCAGCGAATACCTTGGGGTATCTTCTTTCCAAAATGGGGTCACTTGTGGGGTAGTTATACTGCCCTGGCATTCTAGGGGCCCAAATGTGTGGTAAGGAGTTTGAAATCAAATTCTGTAAAAAATGACCAGTGAAATCCGAAAGGTGCTCTTTGGAATATGGGCCCCTTTGACCACCTAGGCTGCAAAAAAGTGTCACACATGTGGTATCTCCGTATTCAGGAGAAGTTGGGGAATGTGTTTTGGGGTGTCATTTTACATATACCCATGCTGGGTGAGAGAAATATCTTGGCAAAAGACAACTTTTCCCATTTTTTTTATACAAAGTTGGCATTTGACCAAGATATTTATCTCACCCAGCATAGGTATATGTAAAATGACACCCCAAAACACATTCCCCAACTTCTCCTGAATACGGAGATACCACATGTCTGACACTTTTTTGCAGCCTAGGTGGGCAAAGGGGCCCACATTCCAAAGAGCACCTTTCGGATTTCACAGGTCATTTGCCTACTTACCACACATTTGGGCCCCTAGAATGCCAGGGCAGTATAACTACCCCACAAGTGACCCCATTTTGGAAAGAAGACACCCCAAGGTATTCCGTGAGGGGCATGGCGAGTTCCTAGAATTTTTTATTTTTTGTCACAAGTTAGTAGAAAATGATGATTTTTTATTTTATTTTTTTTTCTTACAAAGTCTCATATTCCACTAACTTGTGACAAAAAATAAAAACTTCCATGAACTCACTATGCCCATCAGCAAATACCTTGGGGTGTCTTCTTTCCAAAATGGGGTCACTTGTGGGGTAGTTATACTGCCCTGGCATTCTAGGGGCCCAAATGTGTGGTAAGGAGTTTGAAATCAAATTCTGTAAAAAATGACCAGTGAAATCCGAAAGGTGCTCTTTGGAATATGGGCCCCTTTGCCCACCTAGGCTGCAAAAAAGTGTCACACATGTGGTATCTCCGTATTCAGGAGAAGTTGGGGAATGTGTTTTGGGGTGTCATTTTACATATACCCATGCTGGGTGAGAGAAATATCTTGGCAAAAGACAACTTTTCCCATTTTTTTATACAAAGTTGGCATTTGACCAAGATATTTATCTCACCCAGCATGGGTATATGTAAAATGACACCCCAAAACACATTCCCCAACTTCTCCTGAATACGGAGATACCACATGTGTGACACTTTTTTGCAGCCTAGGTGGGCAAAGGGGCCCACATTCCAAAGAGCACCTTTCGGATTTCACCGGCCATTTATTACAGAATTTGATTTCAAACTCCTTACCACACATTTGGGCCCCTAGAATGCCAGGGCAGTATAACTACCCCACAAGTGACCCCATTTTGGAAAGAAGACACCCCAAGGTATTCGCTGATGGGCATAGTGAGTTCATAGAACTTTTTATTTTTTGTCACAAGTTAGTGGAATATGAGACTTTGTAAGAAAAAAAAAAATGAAAAAAAATCATAATTTTCCGCTAACTTGTGACAAAAAATAAAAAGTTCTATGTACTCACTATGCCCATCAGTGAATACCTTAGGGTGTCTACTTTCCGAAATGGGGTCATTTGTGGGGTGTTTGTACTGTCTGGCCATTGTAGAACCTCAGGAAACATGACAGGTGCTCAGAAAGTCAGAGCTGCTTCAGAAAGCGGAAATTCACATTTTTGTACCATAGTTTGTAAACGCTATTACTTTTACCCAAACCATTTTTTTTACCCAAACATTTTTTTATTATCAAAGACATGTAGAACAATAAATTTAGAGCAAAATTTATATATGGATCTCTTTTTTTTTTTTGCTAAATTTTACAACTGAATGTGAAAAATGTCATTTTTTTTGCAAAAAAATCGTTAAATTTCGATTAATAACAAAAAAAGTAAAAATGTCAGCAGCAATGAAATACCACCAAATGAAAGCTCTATTAGTGAGAAGAAAAGGAGGTAAAATTCATTTGGGTGGTAAGTTGCATGACCGAGCAATAAACGGTGAAAGTAGTGTAGGTCAGAAGTGTAAAAAGTAGCCTGGTCTTTCAGGGTGTTTAAGCTATAGGGGCTGAGGTGGTTAAGGCTACTTTCACACTAGCGTTCGGGTGTCCGCTCGTGAGCTCCGTTTGAAGGGGCTCACGAGCGGCCCCGAACGCATCCGTCTGGCCCTAATGCATTCTCAGTGGAGGCGGATCCACTGAGAATGCATCCGCCTGCCAGCGCTCAGCCTCCGCTCCGCTCAGTGAGCGGACACCTGAACGCTGCTTGCAGCGTTCGGGTGTCCGCCTGGCCGTGCGGAGGTGAGCGGATCCGTCCAGACTTATAATGGAAGTCAATGGGGACGGATCCGCTTGAAGATGACACCATATGGCTCAATCTTCAAGCGGATCCGTTCCCCATTGACTTTCAATGTAAAGTCTGAACGGATCCGCTCAGGCTACTTTCAGACTTAGAAAATTTTCTAAGTAATAATGCAGACGGATCCGTTCTGAACGGATGCAAACGTCTGCATTATCGGAGCGGATCCGTCTGATGAAACATCAGACGTATCCGCTCCGAACGCTAGTGTGAAAGTAGCCTAAAGCAGGAAACTTCACTCCATTGATGTCAACTTCAACCACGGGGCGGGCGCCCACCTACCTAGGCATAAAGGCTGGATCTTTGGGACCTAGTATTCTTCCTCCCGAGGGGCGGTCCTCGACCTCAGGGGATACCCGTTTAACTGACGGCAGTTCTTTTTGGTGTGTCCATACCTCTGACAATGCAGGCATCAGTGTTTCCTAATGTTTTGATAACCAGGTTTTGATAACTAACCAGCTGCCGCCGATACTCTTGTGGACCGGGCATAGGGCGGTCTCTGTTTGCAGAAGTCCCTTTCCCCACCTTGGGTTGCTGTTCTAGTCACTCTAGCTGTTTCCTCATCCTCTCCATATTCTCAGCTAAGAGGGAGACTTGAGCGGTCAGAGCTGCTACAGTATCTGGAACGGGTGCCTGAGTCCCATGCTCAGCTATTTGGCTGTGAGTAGCAGGCCGTAGTGCGGGCCCTTCCCTCTTGTTTTCAGGAGGTTCAGTTTGGTGACTTTCCCCTAGGATTCCAATAGCAAGTTCCTTAAAGTCCAAGAAAGGAGTATCTGGGTGCTGAGCTGAAAGCATCTTCAGCTGGCGTTTGAGGGATTCATCAAGGACACCATCAATAAACTGTTCCCTGAGGGTTTGATCTTGTCCCTCAGTTTCACGGGGATCAATCTGGATAACAGCCCACAGGGCTTCCTGCAGAGACAGGGCAAAGTCTCTCAAGGTCTCCTTTGACTACTGCCGCTTTCCAAAGAAGCGCATTTTAAGTTCAGAGGCGGTCCTAGTCTCAATGGTGGTACTGAGCGCAGCTCCCTGTAACTGGCCAATCAGGATTTCCACTTTCTGATCCTGTGATACCGGATATAGCTTAAACGTGGCTAGCATTTTATCACAGAATTCCCTGAGTGAATGGCGTTCTCCTGAGTAACTTGGGAGCCAGGGTGCCCCAAAATAGTATGGCATAGAAAGAGGCATAATGTAGGTGGCTGCCGCTGCTGCTGTGGATCACTGCGGTCCAAGTGGGTGCTATCTTCATTGTCAGACATGGCCCTTGATACCCAGTACCAGATTAGAGGAATTAGTACTGGCTACAATGCAATTTAGATGCAGGTTGCTATGGGTGACTGCAGCAGAATTGGTGCCTGGCTCCTTTAAGAGTTGCTGCAACTGCTCAATTTTGGGAAGTATGGTGCTCTGGCAGACAGATTATAACTCTTAACAGTCTTTAGCAAGGTTATTTGCACAATAGTACTCACTCAGATCCAAGGGCAGATGCTTCTCCAACATCCTATGCAGAAAAGGCTATTTTCCCTTTTTCAAGATGGCCACCGCTTCACTTCCTGTATGGACAGTGATTTCTCTGTCCTCCTGGGAACTTGTATTCAGCACTTTTGTTCCTACTGCTGTAGGAATGCTCTCTCTGTGGAGGCAGACTGTTTGGTTTCCTCCCCTCTGCTGGGTGGAAATATCTGGGATGGCCGATTAACCCCTGCTCTGCAACTGTGCTGCAGCTATTGCAAGCCCACACTCTTCAGCAATAAGAACATGCAATAAGGCACAAAGGTAAATCCTCTTCATGACAGCACTTTATGCAGTGACCAGGTATACTGACGCCACTTTAATGCAATGGGTCAGGATATGCGTATAATAGTCTATAGTTTGTTTGTGACGCCAATTTCAGCGTGTGCAAGGTATTGTCACAGGGCTCTTCAAAGATGTTATAATGCGCGTCCCAGTTTAGGAATGCCAGAGTGGTGTAATGTCTCTGTATGGTAGTGGTAATGGTGTCAAATGTGTCTCCTACCTGGGTACGGCTGGACTCCTGGCTCACTTGCAATAAATTGAGGGTAGTGGGAATAATAGAGGAATTTGCAGCAGAAATTGAGATCCAGACCCTTGGTGAAGTTCAAACTTGTCTTTACTGATTTTAACTTTCATCCAAGCAAGATACAGATTTAGTCTTAGGTGACAGCAAGCTTTCAGCAATGGTTGGTAGGAATTTATCTTCTGCTCTATCAACCTGGAGTTTGCAGGAAAGGACGTCTGCTTTGTAACTCTATACTGTGGCAGGAATTTGGCTTCTGCACTTTCTATCTGGGGACTGACTAGCTGAGGAGAAATATGGCTTCTCCTGGGTCTCTAGACTTTACTCACAGTTATATTCACAGGGATGCTTTCTTCCTGGAAATCTAGAGTTTGTCTGCTTGCTTCATCCAGCTGTGGCTGCAGGGCTCAGGCTGGGGATGGAGATCAATGTCTCAGCTGAGACAAGATCCTGGCTTTCTTCTCTATCTTAGGGAGCTCTTAACATGCACACCCTTCCCCTAGCTGGGGGTATGCTAAACTCACCTCTAACTTCCTTCTCTCCCCATGCTGCAGGATATGGGCACAGCTCACTCTGCTCACAGGGGGGGAGCTAAGCTGAAATCAACTATTCCAGCTAAGATGTACTAAACTTAACCTAACTCCTTGCTAACACATTGCTGCCACCTGCTGGTGAACATGGAAATAGCAACAGTATACATTTAACATGGATTATAATGCACAGGTGTTAATGACAATGTAAAATTACATCAGATGACAAAGTTAAAGCTCTTAGGAGATTGTAGCGGGGTAAAAGAGTTTAGTAACACAACGCTGGAGTGTTACACACAGTATCTAAAGGGTGTATCTCACATGTACAGATCCAGACTAGGCCGAAATTAAAGATTTTTGCCCAAAATGGGTGTTTTATTAATAGCAGAATAGAACCACAGTATGCAAAGGGTGTATCTCACACGTACGGATCCAGACTAGTCCGAAATTAAAGATTTTTGCCCAAAATGGGTGTTTTAATAATAGCAGGAAAAATCCACAGTATCTAAAGGGTGTATCTCAAAATGACATATGCAGCAAAGGCTGCATAATAATTTTTTTTGCCCAAAATGGGTGTTTTTTTTTATAACAGCAGTATATAACCCTTGAATTTAACACGTGCAGATGCAGCAAGGGCTGTAAAATTGTGTAGCAGAATAGAACCACAGTATCTAAAGTGTGTATCTCACACGTACAGATGCAGACTAGGCCGCAATTTAAGATTTTTGCCCAAAATGGGTGTTTTATTAAAGCAGAATAGAACCACAGTATCTAAAGGGTGTATCTCACAATGACATACTGTATGTGTCACCAAAAATTAGGACCAAAATCTTCACATAGTAAACATAAATAAACTTTATTAACAATGTAAAAATTCGGGGAAGAAGCCAGATCACTGGCGAAACGGCGTTGGGCAGGAGGTGGCTGAGAGATCGACACAACACTCAGGGTATGCTTATCAATTCTTTTTAATCACCAAGTTTTTTCATCCTCACACTTGCCTCCATTTGTTTGGGGCTCATTGTTCTGAGGTATCTTGGTGACTAGTATCTTATAACTTTTTCCCTGATCCCTGGTGTGCTGACCTCTCGGCCCCTCCTTGGGTCCTATTCCTCTCCTTTTGTGTCCCACCTTTGTGCTGCCTTTTTACCATCATGTATGTATTTTTACATTGTTAATAAAGTTTATTTATGTTTACTATGTGAAGATTTTGGTCCTAATTTTTGGTGACAGTTAAGGCTCATTGTGGGTCGGCAATTTTTTGCGATTTATTTCTGTCCGGTAATAATTTTGTCACAATGACATATGCAGCAAAATTAAGTTTTTTGTCCAAAATGGGTGTTTTATTAATAGAAGAATAGAACCACAGTATGTAAAGGGTGTATCTCACACGTACAGATCCAGACTAGGCCAAAATTAAAGATTTTTGCCCAAAATGGGTGTTTTATTAATAGCAGAATAGAACCACAGTATCTAAAGGGTGTATCTCACAATAACATATGCAGCAAAGGCTGCAAAATATTTTTTTTTGCCCAAAATGGGTGTTATTTTAATAACAGAATATGACAGCAGTATATAACCCTTGAATTTCACATGTGCAGATGCAGCAAGGGCTGTAAAATTGATTATTTTGCCCAAAAAGTTTTTTTTATTAATAGCAGAATAGAACCACAGTATCTAAAGTGTGTATCTCACACGTACAGATCCAGACTAGGCCGCAATTATAGGTTTTTGCCCATAAGTGGTGTTTTATTAATAGCAGAATTGAACCACAGTATGTAAAGGGTGTATCTCACACGTACAAATCCAGACAATTCCGAAATGAATTTTTTTTGCCCAAAATGGGTGTTTTATTAATAGCAGAATAGAACCACAGTATCTAAATTGTGTATCTCACAATGACATATGCAACAAAGGCTGCAAAATTATTATTTTTGCCCAAAATGGCCGTTTTGTTAATAGCAGAACAGAACCACAGTATGTAAAGTGTGTATCTCACACGTACAGATCCAGACTAGGCCAAAATTAAAGATTTTTGCCCAAAAGGGGTGTTTTTTTTTAATAACAGAATATGATAGCAGTATATAACCCATGAATTTCACACGTGCAGATGCAGCAAGGGCTGTAAAATTGTGTATTTTGCCCAAAAGGTGTGTTTTATTAATAGCAGAATAGAACCACATTTTCTAAAGTGTATATCTCACACGTACAGATGCAGACTAGGCCACAATTAAAGATTTTTGCCCAAAAGGGGTGTTTTATTAAAGGGGTTGTCCGGGATCAAACTCATTTTTTTTAAAGTAGCTTACTCACCATTAGTAGCCAAGTTTATGTTCCCAAGATGTTTTTAGGTAGCTTTGACACTGCTGCATTGCTCCTACAGTCCCCAACAGACTGTTTACATATCTGTTTATGTATGCCATCACTTCCTGCTGCAAAGCATTGTGTGTCCCAGTGCAGCTCAGCAGCAGGCGGTTTCTACAGTGTAAGATCACCTCCCTGCATCCGCCCCCCTCATACATATTCAGCCTCCTGCACATTATTCACTCCTCCCCCCCATAGATCCGCCACCCTCTTACATATTCATCCTCCACCCTCATATTCCTCCCCCAACCTCATATTCCTCCCCATAAACTCCTCCTTGCACATGTCATGTGCTAAGTGTTTGCAGAGCAGAGGAAGACAGTGAATCCACATACAGAAAGCACAACTTTCCAGAATGGTACATCATTTATACTGCATTCCTTTTAGGTTTACATTCATCATTACAATAACCAATTTACAGTAATCTATCTAAGCAATGATAAAGTTGTTTTACAATGTCCCCAATTTTGCTCTGCTACACAGATAAGGCTACTTTCACACTTGCGTTTGGTGTGGATCCATCATGGACGGATCCCTATCTATAATGCGACCATCTGCATCTGCTCAGAATGGATCCGTTTGTATTATCTTTAACTTAGCTAATATGGATCCCTCTCGAACACCATTAAAAGTCAATGGAGGACGGATTCTTTTTTTATTGTGCCATATTGTGTCAGTGAAAACGGATCCGTCCCTAATTACCTTACATTGTGTGTCAGGACGGATCCCTTTGGCTCAGTTTCGTCAGACGGACACCAAAACGCTGCAAGCAGCCTGCAGAGCAGAATGGTGTCTGATCGTAGGCAAACTGATGCATTCTGAGCGAATCCTTATCTATTCAGAATGCATTAGGGCAAAACGGATCCGTTTTGGACAGCTTGGGAGAGCCCTGAAACGGATCTCACAAACGGAAACCAAATTGCTAGTGTGAAAGTAGCCTTAGACTACATGCACACGACAGTTGTTTGTTGCTGTCCGCAAATCGGGGATCAGCAAAAATAAAATAATGGCAGTTTTTTTTTTCGTAGGATCCATTTTTTTCATAGATCCCTTTTAATAAATGCCTATCCTTGTCCACAAATGAGAAAAAAGTCGGACATACACAATTTTTATTTTTTTTCTTATGGAAACCATGGACAATGCAGAACACCTATCATTTTTTTACTGACCCATTGAATTGAATGGGTCCCCATCCTATCCGGAAAAAAAACAGAACGGACTCCGGGAAAAACAACTGTCCACATTGGCTGATCTGCAATATACGCGCACCGTTCCATGTGCATTCCACATCACGGATGCAGACCCATTCACTTCAATAGGTCTGCAAATCCGGAGATGCGGAATGGAGTGGAACAGAAGCGCGGAATGTGTCACTAAGGAAACACTATGGAGTGCTTCCTGGGGTTCCATTCTGTGCCTCAGCACCACAAAAAGATAGAACTTGCTCTATCTTTTTGCAGAACAGATGGATCGTGGACCCATTCAAGTGCATCACGGTGCATTAAGGACCTAGATTTGCGGTCTACAGCACGAGCACTGGTTGCACCAAGTCGTGCAAACAAGGCCTTATGCGGGCGTTAAATTGCGGTTCCTCAAAATACAAATGCCGTCTGTGTGCCGTCAGAAATTTGTCTAAACAAACGGTCAGTCCATTAGGGCTCATGTACACTGCGGCTGCCCAGCCATGGCCGTATTGTCTGCCACATACAGTGGGTCCACAATACACATCAAGTGGCCGTGTGTAACACTGATCACGGACCCATTCACTTGAAAGTGTCCGCAATCATAGAGATGCGGTGCAGAAGTACGCAGTGGAACCCTGTGGAAGCACTACGGCGTTTCTAGCCATGCCTCCGCACCGAAAAAATAATAATTCATGCAATACTGTTATGTGAAACGGAGGTATCACGGACCCATTCAAGTTGAAAGGATCTGGATCCGTCCCGGCGGCCGTACGGACGTTGCCCATGCATTGGTGACCTGAAATTGAGGTCACTAGTGCACGGAATGGCACACCTACGTGTGAATGAGCCCTCATAGGAACACCTCTTTTTTTCAGGAAGACGGACAAGAATAGGACATAATATAATATTTTTGTGGTCACGGAACAGAGCAACGGATGCGGACAGCACACGGATTGCTGTCCTCATGTATTGCGGTGACTGTGTATGTACCAGACACATAAAATAATTCAGTTCGGATACGGAGACAAACCATGTATGTGTGCATGAGGCCTTAGAATCAATACACAATAGACTAAGGCCTCCTGCACAGAACGGATGCACAACCTTCAGGCTCATGCACACGACCGTTTGTGGTCCCCAATGCACGGACAGCATGCGTGCAGCTGCCGCAGCTGGATCCAGAGCCATTAAACTGGAGTGCTTCCGCAGTGTTCTGTTTGTGCCTCTGCACTTTAAAAAAAAAAAAAAAGACCATGTTCTATTTTTTTGTGGTGCGTAAAGATCACGGACCCATTCAACTTGAATGGTTCTGGATCCGGCTATGGCAGCCGGATGGATGCTGCCTGTGCATTGGGGGCCGCAATCGTGGTCCCTGAATGCACGAAACAGCTGGCACACCATCGTGTGCATGAGGCCTTATCAGAAGAATGTTAGCGGCAGGTATAAATAACTGTGCTGAACAATAACCCCCCCAAAAAAGAGCATGTCTGTGGAGCATCCACCTTCACTCTTTCAGCATTTGGTCAGTAATCCATCACTATTGCTAATGGTAAAAAAAAAAAAAAAGTTTATAAAATACAGAGATGACACGTAAATGGAATATTTGCATGTCTTCTGTGTTTTAGCTACCATTAGGTGGCATTATCCTTGATGAGAACAAATAGTGTACCAGTGGAATAGTATAAAAAGGTGTTGTCCAGGTTCTGAGTTACCATACCCATAATTTCAGCCAGGTAGCCCCCCTGATGTTGGTGTCAGAGCATTTTATGATCTTATGCTGTCCCTTGCCCTGCGCTAGATTGCGCATGGCAATGTCTCTTTTTTTTTACAATAACAGACTTCCAGGCAGAGTATTCTACCCAGCAGTGTGTTTGGTGACATCACCGGCTCTGATGGGCGGGCTTTATCGCTGCCATATGTGTTTTACAGGCTAGGGCAGCGTTTAAGCGCACCCATCAGTGCCGGTGACATCACCAGGCTTTCTGCCAGCCACATGGAGAGCCAGGTTTGTCACTAGAAATACCAAAAATGCCTTTGCCCTGCACAATTTAGCGTAGGCCAAAGGAGAGCACCGGAGCCTGAACTGCCCAGATGCTCTCTACATGGGGGCTGCCTGGGTGATAATGGAGATATGTTTCAGCTCTGAACCCTGACAACCCCTTTAATTACCTTTAGAAATAAACAACAATGTGGTACCTGCCTTCAGAAAATAATATTTGTAGACTAAAGAATGTTAAAATCTACATACTATTCCAGAATCAACAAACCTATTTTCGCGGAGAGGAATCAGAGTTTGAAGTAGAAAGTGATGATGAAGAACATGTTGAGGTACAACTATTTTAAATATTTTTTGAAATTTTATGCCCAATATCAATATAAAAAAACATTACATATTGATTATGTTATTTTCCGGAGGAAAGTTCAGATGAGACAAGTGAAGAATTAGTTATTCCATCTGCGACAAATGGATCAAGACCAGTAAGTATTATATAATTTTGCTAAATAAAAATCCCCTTCTATTTACAGTATTTTTCGCCCTATAGGACAAAATAAGATGCACCTAGGTTTTAGAGGAGAACAATAAGAAAAAAAATCTTTTTTTATTTGACCTCTTTTTAGACTAGCAATCAGTCCCCCAATGTTAATCACACCTCAGGTGAAAGCCCCGATAAGACCTCAAATCAGACGCCAAGGTGAAAGACCCCCAATTTGACCTCAGATAATAGTCCAATGCCTTTAATCAGCCCCTATTAGTCTATTATCAGCCCCCAGTAGCCTTACAACAGCCCACATCATCCTTGTATTAGCCCAAAAAAACTAATAGGGGTTAAAATATTCAGGCTTTGAACCCCGCCGATCCTCTCCTCAAGCGAGATCCTCTTCATCCTGCCACCCACTGTGCTGTGAAGTCTGCACACAGTGTGAGATCCGAAAGCGCAATCATGCTGTGCACAGCCTTCACAACCGACAAACACGTACCAGAAAGCGGGGGGGCGACAAAGCTTTCACCGCTTCCCGATCCTCCAGTACTAATGAGCGCTTACATAATTTAAGTCGCTCCTTATTATTTGCCAAATAAGATGATGGGGCATTTTCCCCCACACTTTTTGACGAAAAAAAATGCGTTTATAAAAAAAAACAGTACTTTATATTTTCAACATGCATGTCTAGTGAAACAGTATACTATTTATTTTTTGAATCAGCAATTTACAGGGCTTCTGGCAAGACTGAGGGAGGGTGTTTCTTCAGAAAACAGACTACAACCATTATCTTTCCAAAATGACCCACAATGGGGTCCGGATGAAGAACGTCCACGCCCTCCCGAAGATCCAGAAGGTTGCCTTGAAAACACAAATTGGTGAAAATGCGGAAACTGTACAAAAATACCTAGATTGGAAGAATCTTTATGTTGCCATGAGTATAATCAAATGTCGCGTTTTTTGGTAGAAGTTCCCTGTGTAACTCTACATCAATTTTTTACAACAAAAGTAATTGATCGCAGTTATCTGGTCGAACTAATAGAATACGATGCACAAATCACTCAATGTGAATTTGAACTACATGAGAATCGGTAAGTAAATGTTTAAAGGGGTTGTCCGGGTTCAAAGCTGAACCCGGACATACCCCCATTTTTACCTAGGCAGACCCCCGTACTTGAGTATTGGAGCAGTTCATGCTCCAATGCTCTTCTTTGTTCTGCGCTAAATTGCGCAGGGCAAGGGCAATTTTGTTATCAATAACACACTGCCAGGCTAAACCTTACGCCCAAGAGTGTGTTTGGTGACATCACCGACTCTGATGGGCGGGCTTTAGCACGGCCCTAGCCGTTTTAGTGGCTCGGGCAGGGCTAAAACCTGCATATCACTGCAGGTGACGTCACCAGGCTTCCTGGCAGCCCCATGGAGAGCCCGGTTCGTCACCGGAAGTCCTTCAAATGCACACCCATCAGAGCCGGTGATGTCACTAAACACACTGCCGGGCAGAAGCTTCATGACGAGGGTATTGGTTAATTCCCGTTCGCCACCTCTTATTCACTTTAATAGCCCACTTCTAACAACCCCTTTTCCCCCATTACACTTCCCCACCATTGAGCCCCATAACCAAGAAAACACGGACCACCGACTGGAAATGTAATGGCCACAGCAGCCGTTTATTAAATAACAAATACAACATAACATACATAATACTGTAAAACCCCCCAATGGGGGGAGGTCCTTGAAGCCCCAAAACATCGAGCTGCCGAACCAGGGTGAGCCATTCTTGCCTCCAGCCGTAACGCCCAGCTCGAAGGCACCACCGAATGACCCCCCCTCGATTCACCACAACCTCTCGGTCCACCTGGGAGTCCAGCCCCAACCGTGGGGCCCCCCCAATTGTCCTCAGCTTCTACCATGACCAACTCCAAGGACCCCCCCCCCACCGCCACCAATGCCCGGACTTGACCACCTCAACTCCGGGCGTTCCTCCACAACCTCAAGGCCACCTCAATGCCCTCCTGCAGCGCCAAACTCCACATGTCCAAGCCCACAGCATTCAAATGCACACCATCTGACCTCCAATAGGCCCCCACTCCAGCCTCCAACTCCCTGTGCCTCACTACCACGGCCCCATTCCTAGCCATGAAACGCCCTACCGCCCTATTTACCTTCACCCTTGCCTTATTCACCGCTTCCACAGACCGCGCCTCCCTCCACACCTGCCGAGGAACAATGTCCGACCAAACAGTTACCATACCCGGGAACAACGACCATAACCGCAAAAAATCCCATTTAACCTCCTTGATCAGCTCCCGGATCGGTTTTTCCGCTAAATCATTGCCCCCCGCATGAACCACCAACACATCCGGCGCCCTATCCATCCTCACAAACCTGTGAACCTCAGGCAACACCCCCTTCCACACCATACCCCGCCTCCCAATCCACCTTACCACCGCAGACTCTCTATCAAAGCCAAGCTGCTGACCGTCCGGCCGAACCGCTGCCCGGACGGCCCCCCAGAAGACATACGAATGCCCCAGAATCCACACCAGAGCGGGCGCCGCACCTGCAATGAAAGAAAACAAAAGAACAATACCACAACCTTACACTGACACACCAACCCAGCACACCCGACTATAATCGATCCAAACGAACATAGGACTTAAACCTTGCCGACTCCCAACGCCCAATCCGCTTAATAACATCCTCGCCCAGGCCCCACCTAGCAGCCTCCGTCGCCGCACCAATCCTAAAGGAGTGGCTAGAATAACCCTCCCTATCCACCCCCGCCCGGATCAAACATTTAGAAAAAACCGCCGAGAACTGAAACCGAGACAAAAAGGAGCCATCCGCATGGACCAACAAGGGGGACGCCACCCCCCCGCCCCCAACCCATACTCCCGTAAACAGCGAACCGGGCACATATCGCAACCGTCAATCTGGAAAAGCACCACCTTCCGACCCCTCCCCATCGTATCCGTTTTTGACCGGCGGATGACAAACTCCACTCTGTCCACAAACAACTCCACATCCCCTCTTAACAAACCCCCCGTTCGACTCACCGAAGGACAGACTAACTCCCCCACCCGCATCGCCCCAAAAAACGCCAGCGAGAAAGCCAACCAGAACAACCGTGCCTCCCCCTCTGACCGACAAACACCCCTCAACTGACCCCCCAACTGAATCAACAACCCAAACGAAACCGGCCTTCTCCCGTCCACCCCCGCACCCATTCTCCGCCACCCTTTCAGCGCCTGCACCACGAGAAACGCTTTCGTGACATCCACCATCTTCCGAGCCTTAAAACCGAAAGCCAACCCCGCCATGTAACCATTAACCTTGCTGACCGACCAACCCTGCTCCCTACCATGACCCAAAAACATTAACAACGCCAACTCCGGCTCCTCAGTTCCCTCTCCCAACACTGAACACCAATCCTCCCAGGCCCTCCAAGCCCTCATATACAGATCCCACGTACCCGGAGCTAAGGACGCCCGAACAAGCCCCATTAACGTTCCTCCAACAGCTCCCACAGGCAACCCGGACACTCCAGACCAACCGCGTCCGCCTCCGGAACCAACTGCCAAAAACGAGTCCACTGTGAACGAGAAAGGGCGTCAGCGATACAATTCTCCACCCCAGGCACATGCACTGCCACAACCCAGGCATTAAGCGACAAGCACTCCAACACCAACCGCTGCAGCAGCCGCACCACCAACGGCGACGATGCCGACAGGCCATTAATCGCCTGAACCACCCCCATATTGTCACAGTGAAAACGCACCTTCCGGTCCCGGAAACGCTCCCCCCACAACAAAACCGCCAACACAATGGGGAACAATTCTAACAGAGCCAAATTCCGCACCTAACCCCGTTCAACCCAAGCCGCCGGCCAAACTCCAGCACACCACTGACCGCCACAGAAAGCCCCAAAACCTGATCCCCCCGCCGCATCAGTGAATAGTTCAAAATCAAAAGCCTCCACCACTCCCCCCATAAACAGCGAGCGACCGTTGTACTGGTCCAGAAAGGAATTCCAAACCCGTAAGTCCGCCCGCTGCTCCATTCCTAACCAGATAAAATGAAAGCAGGAACTACCACCCCCGCAGTCGCCTGCGCCAACCCCCTACAGAACACACGACCCATGGGCATTATCCGACAAGCGAAATTAAGCTTCCCTAAAAGCGATTGAATCTCCCTCAACTGCAACTTCTTCACCCGAATCGCCCTTGCCACCAAACTTTTCAAATCCTCCAGCTTATCCTCCGGCAACCGACACTCCATCCTCACTGAATCAATCACTATGCCCAGAAAACTCAATTCCGTCACCGGCCCCACCGTCTTACCTTCTGCCAACGGAACCCCAAACCTCCTAAAAACAGAGCCCAACGTTCCCAACAACAAAGCGCAAACCCGCGAACCAGGGGGGCCAATACACAAAAAATCGTCCAGGTAATGAATCAGCGAATCACAACCTGACGAGTCCACAACCGCCCACTCCAGAAACGAGCTGATTGTTTCGAAGTAAGCGCACGACAGCGAACACCCCATGGGTAAACAACGATCCACAAAAAACCCCCCATCCCAAAACACCCCAACAAATGCTGACACTCCAGGTGAACCGGTAACAACCGAAAAGCCGCCTCAATGTCCGTCTTCGCCATTAACGCCCCTGCCCCAAAACGCCTCACCCAACCCACTGCCGCATCAAATGACGTATATACTACTGAACAAACTGCCGGGTCAATCCCATCGTTAACCGAGGAGCCCCTTGGAAACGACAGATGATGGATAAGGCGAAATTTATTCGCCTCCTTCTTGGGCACGACCCCCAACGGCGACACCCTCAAATTATTAACAGGCGGTGCCAAAAATGGACCCGCCATCCGCCCGAGCAGCACCTCTTTCCCCAACTTTTCCCCCACTACCTCATGATGCTCCCTAGCCGACCGCAAATTTTTCTTAAGCAAAACCACCTCCCCTGGCACAAACGGAATTCTAAAACCTTCCACAAAACCCAAACCCAACAATCTCGCGGCCTCTCTATTGGGGTACCTATCTAAGTACGGCTGCATCTTTACCAGCCGCACCGGCGTCTCCCCCTTTACCAGCACTATCTCCCCCTCTCCCACCGGCTCCAGCCTGCCTGCCCCCCCTAAAACACAGCGCAGCCCCATGAGTCCCTCCGCAACCAGAACATTCGTGCTTAAATTTACATTTAGCGCCGAACCTACAGTTTCCCTCATTGAAGGCAAAACACAGTCCCCTCGCCGAGGCAACCGCCGTACCGCCTGTCCCCCCACTACTTCCGTCCCCCCGAAAGGGCTGCACCACACGCACCGGGGCCGTAACCTTCAACCACAAGGCTATGTCCTTATGGTCCCACCGCATCTCAGGGCGCACCGCTTTCCGCTGCCGGAATTGCTCGTCATAGCGCAACCATGCAACCCTATATACACCCTATACGCCTCACCGATTGCGTCCAAATAGCAAAGCAACCCTGAACACGCCTCCGGCGCCTTTTCCCCAATTACACTTGCTAATATCGCAAACGCCTGCAGCCAATTTGCAAACGTCCGCGGTATCAGCCTATAACGGCGCTTTTCCTCTTCTTCCCTCTTACCATCCTCCTTCCGCACACTATCCAAATTAAAGCGCTCTAACGGAAGCAGGGAGAAAATCTCCACGTACTCCCCCTTCCAAATCCTCTCCCTCACCTCAGACTTTAAATGCGCCCCCAACGGGCCCTCGAAACAAACATAAACCTCCCCTCTCGCTTTATCATCCACCCGAACGGCCTCATCCTCCCCATCTGTCCCCGCCTGTGTTTGCACCGACACCCCCACGCCCGGCAACCCCCGCTGCTGCTGCTCCCCCGACGACCCCGCGCCTGCAGCCACACCGTGAACCCCCCAGGCCTGTAACGGAGTCCCCCCACTCAAACCCCAACTCGCCACCAATCCCGCCAAACCCCCCAACAACTGACCCAAACCCCTACTCAAATCTAACTGGGAGCCACCCCCCACCCCGGCCCCCACACCCTGCACTACCTGCGCAAGAGGTCCCCACAAAATCTCACCTGGCTGCCTGGGTGCTGTGTCCCCATCAGCCGCAAGTCCGGACTCCAGACGATCACTCCTCCGCGACGAACCGTCCCCATCTCGCTGTCCCCCGATCCCGCTAGGACCCGGGACGTCCTCTTCCGGATAGACCAAGACGCCGTACCGCTCCTCTTCACCCTGCCTCCCGGCAGGGCAGGAAAACACCCTGCAGCAGGACCCCTCAGAACAGCTCCTGGTACTGGCTGTCACCTGTCCCCTGGCCCCACACGGACCAGGAACGCCGGGGTTAACTTCAGGGTATGACGCGCTCCTGGGGGCGGAGCCTCTTTCACTGCCGGCATCCTGAGGCCTGCTGCCACCGACGGACCTTTCTGCAGCAGCCCCGCGCTGACGAACGGACCTCCCACGCCGAGGGGCCGCCTCCGTGCCTGGAGTTACGGAGGCGCCCGCAGTGCCAGGTCCCGCTCCCACGCCGACCTCACATGATGGCGAAGATGGCCGCGACCGGCCACCCGCAAGGCTCCGCCTACCGAGAGGATTCCTCCCACGTCGGGGCCTGGAAGAAGCGGGAGTCATAGGCGCCCGAAGTGGAGGGTCCCGCGAGGGGCTCCTAATGCGGCGCTGAGCCCGAGGGGGGGAAGCCGATAACGACAGGCGCGCCGGCGGCCTGGCCCGCCGCGGCCGTAACGCCGGATGTGGAGGCAGAACAGGCGCCTCCACCGACCCCCTCAGCACTGTCCGGATCTGCTCCTGAGCCCACGCTGGGCCCCTCACCTCCGCTGCCGCCCGCAACTCCACCAGCATGGCTTCCAGCTGCTCCATTCCTGCGGTAAGCTAGCTTCTTCTCTCAAAATGGCCCCCTGTCTTCCTCCTCTCACCCTATTTAACCCCTTAACTCCACCCCCCCAGCTCAAACTACCTATCCTAACCTCCATCCCTACCTATAGCCCTCCCACTACCCTATTCTGACCCACCCTCCCCTCCGGCTCACTAAACCAAACCCTAGTCATGTAGGCCTCCCCTAAAGGGGGCTCTGCTTCCCCCTCAGTCCGGCCATTGCTGCTTGGCAGTGTGTTATTTTAGCGCAGGGCAATGGAGCACATTGGAGCATGAGAGGTTCTGATGCTAACATTAGGGCTGCTGCCTGGAGGTTTAGATAATGAGGATGACCACCTGAGTCAAACAGAAGAATTATGTAGTCAGAATAAAACTTAACGTTTAATTAGAATTTTTAGAAAATAGGTCCCATGATAATAGATAACAACAATATATAAATATACACTCGGAGCGCCGCGGCGGTTTGCAAACAGAAGGTAATAGTGCCAAAACCAAATTATACACCAAAAGGGAGATGCTCGGCGGCACCAAGATAATAACCGGTTGGTCCTACCGCTCAGATGGGATGCTCCTAGATCAACAATTGTCCGGCCGGTGTTGATAGTTTTATTCTGACCACTTACTACATAATTCTTCTGCTGCCTAGAGGAAATAATGGGTATGTCTGCGTTCAGCTCTGAACCCGGACAACCCCTATATGCAAATTATTTATAATGATAATTATTTATTTTGGAAAACAATTTTTATGATCTTTGATAGAAACCTACGCCTTGCGGCATATAGAAAATTTACTGCAAGTGTATACGGACTCCTTGGTCAAGGCAATTGAGTACCTATACCATCTTGTGCTGTCAATCTTATTCGCAAAAAATATCCAGACCCGCATGGACATTACACAGGATTTCTGTGGTTTTCAGAAAACAGAGGTCACCACGCTCATAATTATAATTTTTAAATGTTTTATTTTAATTATGTTATTTATTTTTTGGTTAAAAAACTAAAGTTTTGGTTATCGTTACAGATAGTGTGTTATTTAAAACTCCTTTGTGGTTGTTTGTATATTTTATTAAAATTGCTAATCTCTTATTTCCACTCTTTTAGGGTACTTTCACATGAGCGGCAGGGGACTCCGGCAGGCTGTTCCGGCGGGTGAACAGCCTGTCTGGTAGCGCCCTGCCGATAGTTCACGTTTGCCCCCGAACTGCCACTCCATCCCTATTGAGAGGCCGCCGGACTAAAAGTACTGCATGTAGTAATTTTAGTCCAGCGGCCTCTCGCTGTGCGCTGCCTTGCTGCTGCCGTAACTCCGGCCCCACCCCCATTATGGTCAATGGGGACAGAGCAGCAGTCCTGTGGCACACATGAACTAGCGGCAGGACGGATCCGACAGGATGTTCACCCGCCGGAACAGCCTGCCGGACTGCCCTGCCGCTAATGTGAAAGTAGCCTTAGTGGTATGTTTTATTTATGATATTTAAAATAAATTACATTATTTAATTAATAAAGTTTTGAAAAATATTTGTTAATAAAAAACTTTTCTAGGTGTTAAAAAAATAAAATAAAACATCTTTACAATTGAAATTATAAAAAAAAATTCAATCCAGCTAAATCCTTTTTATAATACAAACATTTTGGGAGGCAAGGTGGGCTACTATGCTCCACTGAGTACTGGCAGGAGGAGCCGTGCACCCTTCATTGAGCAAGACAACAACACCTGCACTGTTGGTAGGGCTTTACAGATGATATAGCTTATTTACATGCTAGGTCATTGGCTAAAGCTCATCCCATCCCATGGGTCATCCCATTCAAGCAACTATTGACGCCAAACACACTGCTGAACGGGATCCTTAGCCTGGAAGCAACTGTGGCAACCCAGTAGCCCACCAAGCCTTCAAATATTTGCAGTTTTAAACACACTATTCAGTTAAAGGCAAAGGAGACCAACATAGCGTGACAGGCTGTGTTTCAAACATGTGGGGGATGCGTCCTGGGTGACATTCTCTGGACACCTGGCTTGCTTTAGAAAACTGTAAAGAATCACTGTAATACACATAGTATAAATAATAAATTATAAAGTTAATTAAATATTGAATTATGGAAACATAATTCTCATTAGCTATTGAAGTCCTTTTATTGACAAACACCAATTTAAATAAAAAATATATAAACAACAGTCTATTTTAGCTAATAAGGAAAAGCTTTCTATACAGTACACAATACCGTTTGAACTAATATCGGGTTAGATGTTGTTGGATTAACTCTTTTCGATCTGGTTTTGGCACTGAAGCAATGTTGGCTGGTAGTTGAGGTGCTTTAGGAAGCCAAGAATGTACTAGTTCCTTTTTTAAAAGTCGTATGACATCTTCCATAATATCCAACTTAAATTCCTGTGAGGTTGGCTCATAAATAGTCTTCACCACCCATGCCTTTCGTCCTTTCGAAAACTCCACACGAGGTCTATAACTACCTTTGGGGTCACTAGTCGTGGTGGCATGTTTCACAACTGCTCTTACTCTTTCAACATTTCGGTTGTGGTCCAGTGCGGCTAATTGTGAACGCGCGATCGTGGTATCGATGTAGTAGTGTATTCGTTTTGGCCTATATTTCAGGCATAAACTGTGGTAAATCTCCAAATCTCCTGTATGACAAAAGCAGGTTAGAAATTTTATATCTCTTTGTAGGGAAGGATTTAATACAATTTGTTGAAGGAGATCCATTGCTGGTGAATCCACAGTAAGCCATTTTGTATTAGAAATGTGTTCTTCCGTTAGGGGATCGTGAAGACAATGTGGAAATTCCTTAGGTTCTGTCCACTCGTGTACATTGGTCACATGATGTAATAAAGAGTTCCATCTCATCACAAGCTGTGCACCATCCTCCCACAAGTCTTAGCTGACCACCAAATATGGTTCTTCACCACTTGCACCCAATGCGCTAAAATGGCTCCACTTCTGGTTTTGGAGGCGCCAAGCACTTTATTTCCAACTGATTTTGCCATATGCCACACGTCAAGTTGATGGTTTATATGAGAATAATTTTCACGTATCACCTTACGCACGGACATATGCCGGTCTGTGGCAATTAAATGGATGTCGATACCCTGCTGTAAAAGGTAATCGACATTGTGCTTTAATCCGACTTTTTCAAGACCAACAGATGTAAGTGGTGGTACTACCTGTTCCACTGTGAAGCTTACAATTTTACCCGTTGCATAATCCCTCAATGTATATATGCAATACTTAGCAGAAAATCCCGGACTATCGGATTGTCCATCGCCTGCAAGGCAAACAGAGTATTCTTTTATTTCGGATAATACTTGCTGTTGTTCTTTCTTCCACTGTAAATCAATTGCAGGAAAAATGAACTGTTTTTGATTGTCATAGTGATTGGACTTACCGATAGACTGCATTTTTAAGATGTTTAGAAAATGCTTTATTTTGTGGAAGCTGGAACCACTTAGAACCACTGCTGCAGATAAAAGAACACTTCCGATTGGCTTACGTCCATGTTTTGGTTGGCTTTTCCATATATTTAAAACATGACCATTCGAACATTTGACAGTTACACTGATCATGATTCAATTTTTTTGTTTTTTAAATGATGTTAGCTTGCCATTACACTTTGATCTGGATTGACATGGTACTAGTGATAATAGAAGACGTAAGGAACAATCAAAAACTAGATATTTAGGCTCCTTCAAATGGCTAATACAGTCATGTTCCAGATCTTCAAATTATTCTTCAACAGCTATATCCTCATCACTATGAGCCACAAAACTTTCGTCTAACTCAGTCTCTGATTCTGATGGGTGGAAAGTTTCATCCTCTGGGTCCTCAATAGTAGTAGCTGATGGCTCAACATTTTCTTCCACTATTTCTGACACTCTATGTTCCTCAACCACCTCTGGACTCATTATAGGTGACAATTCTTCAAGTTCTTCCAAAATAGTGCATAGCTGTTCATTGTCCTCAAAATCGGATGTATAACCGGTGAGATTTGGATCTATGATGTTAAAGGAAAATTTTGTTAGAGGTTTGTTACGGTACCTCCAGTAGTAAATGCACAAATCGCCACTAGCAGCCGAACGGCAATAGTTTCCAAGCGGCAAATAATCCCAATAAGCAGTCTCTAGTCGCCGGTAATAAAATCCCCCCTCCCACTAACGAGACCAAGCTCCGCTTTGAGGGTAAAACACGAACACTTTATTGAGGGCTACCCGCCCGTATTTATGCAGGTCCCCATCTGGTGTACACGCCCCTAGGGGACCAGAAGGAAGACTGTGACACAGAACAGATACGTAGCACTCAGGATACACAGACACAACACATCCCCACAATGCATCATGGTTTCCTCCTCTCTGCCCTGGAGACACCCGAGGAGCAATTCAATTATCTCTCAGGACAAAGGGAAATCACCAATACACATGTGGGAACAACAGGACAGGAATCACCACCCAAACACACAATGTCACACCCTCACAGCAAACACAGACATTTAACATATTCCCAGATAGCTCAAGTCTGAGTGCATATCATTAGGTGAATAGCACTCAGAATACACAAATACAATAAAATTAGCTATCTGGATACCATTTTTAGTCCATACGGATGGGTCTGTCACAAGGTTTATCTTTCATTGGCGTTGACGTTCTCAATAACATAACTCAGTGCTTTTAGTCCCAGTTGATGTTGTTGGCTCAAGTGTAATTTGTTCCACCATCAACATATCCTTTTGAAACGGTTTAGTCGATAAAGAAAATCCTTTTGTGGGACCTTTTTGATATTGTTTGGAAGATTTTCTTTTTTTCTTACGATGACATTGGGGCGGAGTCTGAATTTCATCATGTTCAGATTCATTACTCGATTCACACATTAATTTTTTGAGGTCCACTAAAGATATTGTGTCTTCAATAATGGTTTCATTGTCAATAGTTCCAATAATTTTACATTGTACTCCTCTATTTTTTCTTTTGACATATGTTTCAAATTTTCTGTCTTTTTTTTATTATGTAATGCTCAGTGTTCACTGCAAAAGACCGGGTTTGGGAATAAGGTTGAGGATTATTTGCATTTTGTAAATCCATTGTTTCTGTAGTAACTGTTGAAAGCAACGTTGAGGTGGCAACTATGTTATCAGTTCTGAAGTAATAGTCATGCTCTAGCTGGATTTGACTTTGTGGCAAAGATCTTGAGCTGAAACATGGCGTTTCTGTTGAAATCGGTTGAGTTGATAGAGAACGCTCACTTATTGTCCCTCTTGAATGGCAACCAACATTTACTTTGGTAAACTGTTTAGCTCCTTGATGATACTGACCATCAGATTTTTCAGTCGAATTTGTGTTTGTAGCTACAGGGGACAAAATGGTTTTGCTGGTGGTGTCAGGGTTGAAGAGGCTTTGTCTAAAAAATTTCCTTTTTGGTAGTGCCTCTTCCTGAGGTTGGCTTCTTTTGGTGGCATCAGTCATGTGTTTTCCTGAAGCAGTATACACAAATTTTGGACTTATTAGAGATAAATTTTGTTCAACAAATTGTTGATCACAAACTTATGATGTAGTCGTTGTAACTGTATTTGTACAGGTAACTGTCATCGTAGTATTTGGGCCAGTGTTAGCACTAACACAAGGAATTGTGCTTGTGGCAAGGGACACAGAGTGAGTTACTGTCTGCTGGCTACTACTCTGCTGTTCCTGTAATTTTGAGGATGGTTCAAAAATAGATGATTGAAATTGAAAAATAGAAAGAATAGCATTTGGTGTTAATCTTCTACTGTCTTCGTGATGAGTTTGAAAAATGTAATGAACACATCTGATAATTGTCATAAAGTGTGCCCTCCTTGACTTTTAGAACCATTTCTTCAAGATTATGAGGGTACTGTCTTGTTTGACTAAGCCATTGGCGGATTCGTTCCCCATCACGAGGAAATGAATGAAGGATGATGGAACGGTCACTTTTTTTTGTTGTTGTCTTACATCCACGCACAATGCAAGAAGGCATTCTGATTAAAAAAAAATTATATCATTGTCAGTATATATTCAAATAATTTATTTCTAAAACCGTCACTACTTAGACAGTTGTTATATTAGTATCCTGGCCAATATTTAAAAACATCATATGAGTCACTTTATTAGATATATACTTTTTACCAATTTTACTTATCCTAGTCACTCTGAGATTGTTTACTTATGACATACATCCATATGCATACCAGACAGCATCACACTATAAGGGCCACGCTCCCACATCTATCCATAAACATCACTGACAGCATCACACTATAAGGGCCACACTCCCACACCTATCTATAAACATCGATGACAGCATCACACTATAAGGGCCACACTCCCACACCTATCTATAAACATTGATGACAGCATCACACTATAAGGGCCACAATCCCACACCTATCTATAAACATTGATGACAGCATCAGACTATAAGGGCCACAATCCCACACCTATCCATAAACATCAATGACAGCATCATACTATAAGGGCCACGCTCCCACATCTATCCATAAACATCAATGACAGCATCTCAGCATCACACTATAAGGGCCACGCTCCCACATCTATCCATAAACATCAATGACAGCATCACAGCATCACACTATAAGGGCCACGCTACCACATTTATCCATAAACATCAATGACAGCATCTCAGCATCACACTATAAGGGCCACGCTACCACATCTATCCATAAAGATTGCTGACAGCTTTACTCAATAATATCATTTTTGAAACCCAAAAATTTTGCCAGTGAGTGTCAGGCCCACTAACTGTACTGTGCCCACTGCCAATGCCCACCACTCATATCGGGTGGCACAGTACCTTGCAGATAAAAAAGTAATTTAATTATTTCTCTGTAATATAATTGCAGTTGCCTGCCAGTGAGTGTTAGAGACTGTAATGTGCCCACTGCCCACCACTCATATCGGGTGGCACAGTACCTTGCAGATAAAAAAGTCATTTAATTTTTACCCTTTAATATAATTGCAGTTGCCTGCCAGTGTGTGTCAGGCCCACTGACTGTACTGTGCCCACTGCCAGTGCCCATCACCATACCGGGTGGCACAGTACCTTGCAGATAAAAAAGTCATTAAATTTTTACCCTTTATTATAATTGCAGTTGCCTGCCAGTGTGTGTCAGGCCCACAGACTGTACTGTGTCCACTGCCCACCACTCATATAGTGGTGACAGGCAGAGGCAGGCCACCCTGCAGGGGCCGTTGTGGTCGTGGTGCTGTGATTTCCTTTGGCCCTAGAATAATGCCCAGTGTTCAGAGGCTACGTACCATGAACTCGAAAAGTTCTGAGGACATAGTTGACTGGCTTACACAGGACACCCAATCTTCTACAGCTTCCGCTCGGAACCTTGACGCACTATCCTCCTCCAGCTCAGCTTCGGGCACCTCTCAAGTTACCACTCACACGCCCGCCGCCACCACCAACACTAGCACCACAGCCGCTTCACTTGATCTGTCAAAGGAGTTATTTACACATCAGTTGGAAGAAATGAGTGATGCGCAACCATTATTGCCAGAGGATGTAGATATCAGGGATATGTCTCAGTCAGGCAGCATTACACACATGGACGTACGGTGTGATGATGATGTTGTACCCGCTGCTGCTTCCTTTGCTGAGTTGTCAGATACAAGTGAAGCGGTTGATGACGATGTGTCCGTGGATGTCACGCGGGTGCCCGCTCGAAGAGAAGAAGAACAGGGGGAAAGTTCAAATGGGGAGACAGAGAGGAGGAGGAGACGAGTTGGAAGCAGGGGGAGGTCGTAGCAAGGAGCTAGTGGCACAGTCAGACAGCATGTATCGGCACCCGGGGTCAGCCAGACAGCACGCCAATCAACGCATGCTGTTGCCACCACCAGAATGCCATCATTTCAAAGCTCAGCAGTGTGACATTTTTTTTGTGTGTCTGCCTCTGATAACATGGATGCCATTTGCAACCTGTGCCAAAAGAAACTGAGTCGTGGGAAGTCCAACACCCACCTAGGTACAACTGTTTTGCGAAGGCACATGATCTCACATCACAAACTCCTATGGGATCAACACATGATGAGTACAAGCAGCACAGAAATTCAAAGCCATCATCCTCCTCCTGGTCCAGCATCTTCAGCCACGTCAACCACTGCTGTCCTCCTTGCCCCCTCTCAACCACACGCCACTCCGCCTCTCACCTTCAGCAGTTCCTGCTCATCTGCCCACAATCAGGTGTCTGTCAAGGAAATGTTTGAGCGTAAGAAGCCAATGTCACAGAGTCAACCCCTTGCCCGGCGTCTGACAGCTGGCTTGTCGGAACTCTTAGCCCACCAGCTTTTACCATACAAGCTGATGGAGTCTGAGGCCTTCAAAAAAATTTGTAGCTATTGGGACACCGCAGTGGAAGGTACCCGGCCGAATTTTTTTCACAAAAGGCATTCCCCAACCTGTACTCTATTGTGGAAAAGGAAGTCATGGCATATCTGATACACAGTGTTGGGGCAAGGGTCCATCTGACTACTGATACCTGGTCTGTAAAACATGGTCAGGGCAGGTATATCACGTACACTGCGCATTGGGTAAACCTGCTGACGGCTGCCAAGCATGGAATGCGTGGCTCTGCAGAGGAGTTGGTGACACCGCCACAACTTGCAGGCAGGCCTGCTGCCACCTCCTCTACTCCTCCTACTCAACCCTCTTCGTTACCCTCCTTGGCTGAGTCCTCTTCTGCTGCTGCGTCTTGCTCCACATCAACTGCACCCCCCCAGCTCCCCAGGGGCTATTCCACATCCCGGATACGACAGTGTCACGCCGTCTTGGGGTTGACTTGCCTGAAAGCAGAGAGTAACACCGGACCAGCACTCCTGTCCGCCCTGAACGCACAGGTGGATCAGGGGCTGACTCCGCACCAACTGGAGATTGGCAAAGTGGTGTGTGACAACGGAAGCAATTTGTTGGCGGCATTGAATTTGGGCAAGATGGCACATGTGTTGAATCTGATCGTACAACGCTTTGTGCATAAGTACCCAGGCTTACAGGACGTCCTCAAGCAGGCCAGGAAGGTGTGTGGCCATTTCAGGCGTTCCTACACGGCCATGGCGCACTTTTCAGATATTCAGCGGCGAAACATGCCAGTGAGGCGCTTGATTTGCGACAGTCCGACACGTTGGAATTCAACACTCCTAATGTTCGACCGCCTGCTCCAACAAGAAAAAGCCGTCAACGAGTATTTGTATGACCGGGGTGCTAGGACAGCCTCTGCGGAGCTGGGTATTTTTTTGCCACGTTACTGGACGCTCATGCGCAATAACTGTAGGCTCATGCGTCCTTTTGAGGAGGTGACAAACCTAGTCAGTCGCACCGAAGGCACCATCAGCGACATCATCCCATTTGTTTTCTTCCTGGAGCGTGCCCTGCGAAGAGTGCTGGATCAGGCCGTAGATGAGCGTGAAGAGGAAGAGGAAGAGTTGTGGTCACCATCACCACCAGAAACAGCCTTATCAGCATCGCTTGCTGGACCTGCGGCAACGCTGGAAGAGGAGTCTGAGGAAAAGGAGTCAGAGGAGGAATGTGGCTTTGAGAAGGAGGAAGACCAACCACAGCAGGCATCCCAGAGTGCTCGCTGTCACCTATCTGGTACCCGTGGTGTTGTACGTGGCTGGGTGGAAGAACAGACCTTCAATGACATCAGTGAGGACTAGGAACGGGACATGTGTAGCTCGGAATCCAACCTTGTGCAAATGGGGTCTTTCATGCTGTCATGCCTGTTGAGGGACCCTCGTATAAAAAGGCTGAAGGAGAACGACCTGTACTGGGTGGCCACGCTACTAGACCCCCGGTATAAGCAGAAAGTGCCTGAATTTTACAGAATTACCGGAAGTCGGAAAGGATGCAGCAGTTCCAAAACAAGTTAAAAAGTATGCTTTACACAGCGTATAAGTGTGATGTCACAGCACAACGGGAATCTAACAGGGGAAGAGGTGAAAGTAATCCTCCTCCTACCACAACCACGCCGGCAAGGACAGGACGCTTTACAGACGTGTTGATGGAGGACATGGAGAGCTTTTTAAGTCCGACACATCGCCACAGACCTTCAGGGTCCACCCTCAGAGAACGACTCGACCGACAGGTAGCAGACTACCCCGCCATAACTGCAGATAGACACTCTGAGGAGCGATGAACCCCTTGTATATTGGGTGTGCAGGCTTGTCCTGTGGCCTGAGCTATCCCAATTTGCGATAGAACTTCTGGCCTGTCCCGCTTCAAGTGTCCTGTCAGAAAGGATCTTCAGCGCAGCAGGAGGTATTGTCACTGAGAAGAGAAGTCGCCTAGGTCAAAAAAGTCTAGATTACCTCACCTTTATTAAGATGAATGAGGCATGGATCCCGAAGGTACTAACAGTGAGGGATGCATTTGACTAAAAAAGGCCTGATGAGATGCCTTGGGCTATAAAATGGTCCACACGCTGCTGTATTTAATCTCTGCATGCCGGATGACTTGAGTGACTTCTCCGCCACCAACTAGGGTTCAAGCCGCAATGTTTTAGTGCACTTTCTGCATGGAAAACGTAAATTTTTCAGGCATGTGCACATGCCTAATTTTTCTGGCCTCTGGTGCTGCACTGTGGCTGCAAAAACATAACAAAACAAAAAAAAGGCACATACATGTGTAAATTCCCCTTCGTGATCGTTACCTTGTTGTGGTGAAGGGGCTTGCGTATCACAATGAAGCGATGACCTCTATGAGTGTGTTGGCAATGGCAATGTTGGCACACCCCAGATGAGATAAGGTCGTTGCTTCATTGTGAACAGACCAAAAGCGATCAGCTGGATAATTTTGCATAGAAAAAACATTAATTTTCTTTGTGATCATTTAAGGTGATCATTAAAGACTACTAGGCCAACACTGCAGAATCATTGTTTTCTGGGTCACTTAACTGTCGCTGAACTACCTCAGCATGACCATAGGCATTGAAAAACCCCCATCGACTGCAATCTCCCACACATGCGCACAAGCACAGTCATCACTACACCAAGATTGACGCATAGAGGAATAACATTTATGTCATGAGTGTGTCAACTATTGACAACTCTTTGCGGTTGTCTAAACTCTATTCCATACATGTCCCCTGATAGGGGACGTAACAGGGATTAAACTGATAGGAATAGTACTACTTAACATACCACTCATATCTGGTAGCACAGTAAATTGCACGGTGCACACGCAGTGCCCCAAATTGGAAGTAAGAGGACCAACCAAGCATCTTTTTCCATCTCCCGGTTCCTAAAATCTATTCCATACACCGGCATTTGATAGGGGACGTAACAGGGATTAAACTGATAGGAATAGTACTACTTGTAACGGACCGTTTCAGCAGACAAGGGGTTAAAATCTGTTTAGGCGATAAGCCCCTTTCTGAGAGACAGGCACAGCTACTGCAGGATACACCAAATTCCCGAACTGGATAGAAAATAGCACTCCAAACTGGAACCTCACGAATAGCTGCTAGCAGACGAACAGGGATCTTACACTTCTGGCAATCGGTCCTCTAACAGCATACAGCGAATCCCCCCAATAACGAGACAAGGCTCCGTGTTGAGGGTCAAGCAGTGGTCTGACTGTACTTCACGTACAGCCTCTTTTATTCACAAACCACAAACATAGTACTGCCCACAGGGGTTTGAAATACAACCAATCAGTAATTTGCAACACATACAATGTAACTACAGCAACCAATCGTTCACACCCCCAGAGGACCAGAATGAAGACTGTGACATAGGACAAGATATGCAGCACTGTAGGATACACAGAGACAATACATCCCCACAATGCATCATGGTTCCCTCCTCTCTGTCCCGGAGACAACCGTGGCGTAATCCAATTATCTCTCAAGACAAAGAGAAGTCACCAATACACATGCGCAGACAACAGGACAGACATCACCCTTTTAAACACACAATGGGACAATGGCACAATAGAAACACACCCAGCATTTCCTCCCAAGCTGACAAGTTACACTTATTATAAATTGTTACAACTTTGTGAGTTTACATTGGCCATACATATAACTAACATCAATTTAAACAGTATAACTTGGGGACAAACCTATCCAAAATTCACTTGAATAGGTTCAGGGGTTTAAAAGTTAGTATATGGCCCATAAGACAGGGGCAAGAGGCCAGCAGCCAGTCCTCTCCAAAACCCAGTGGCGAGGTTGGTTTCGCCACACATCTCCCCCCCCCAGGGAAGACTAACCAGGTACCTGACCTCACGCCGGTCGGTACCTGAGTTAGTCTGGCAGCCCACCCACAACCCAATACTGGACCTGTTGCATTGGGTAGTCTGTCTCTGTCCAGTGAGTCCACCAAGGTTATGCTGGAAGCTGGCACTCCCGGTCTCTGTGTTGCTCCCTGGCTTAGAGTCTGGCTGTTGGAGGGGGAGACCGACTGTCTCTACCCCCTGTGCTGTAAGTGCAGAGACCACGGTCCCATCTGCACTGTTGTGGGGCTTACTGTCTCCCCCTGGTGCGTTAAGCTGCCGCTGGGGAGAGGGGGTAACGAGCTCCTCTCCCATACATACTTCCAGCCGCTGGGGAGGGCGACCGACCGTCTCCGCTCCCAATACAGTGTCCTGCTGCTGGGGAAAGGAGACTGGGCTCCCAATTCCCAAAAAATCACTCTGCTGCTGGGGGGCAGGAACAACTACCTCTGCCCCCTGTAACTCAGCCTGCCGCTGGGGAGGGAGGACGCTGCTCTCCTCTCCCTGCATTTCACACTGCCTTCCCGGCATATCACTCTGCTGCTGGGGGGCAGGAACAACTACCTCTGCCCCCTGTAACTCAGCCTGCCGCTGGGGAGGGAGGACGCTGCTCTCCTCTCCCTGCATTTCACACTGCCTTCCCGGCATATCACTCTGCTGCTGGGGGGCAGGAACAACTACCTCTGCCCCCTGTAACTCAGCCTGCCGCTGGGGAGGGAGGACGCTGCTCTCCTCTCCCTGCATTTCACACTGCCTTCCCGGCATATCACTCTGCTGCTGGGGGGCAGGAACAACTACCTCTGCCCCCTGTAACTCAGCCTGCCGCTGGGGAGGGAGGGCGCTGCTCTCCTCTCCCTGCACTTCACACTGCCGCTGGGGAATGGAGACTGGGCTCCCAATTCCCTGCAGGACCGGTGGAGATACCTCGGTCCCATCTCTACCGGCCACCTGGGGTCCTTCCCAGTAACACTCTACAATATCTGCCCAGCTGAATGGGTCCGGATCTGGGTCTGTCACCTTACCGTCCTGCTGAACCTTCTCAATGGAGTGGAAGAGATCTCGGTAGTCCTGCTCCAGTTCCCACTCCAGGGTTGCTAGGTGAGCCAGGTCTTGCTCTACCTCATGGGGGTCATCCCACTCATGCCTAGCCTCCCTCTCATAGAAAATGTCCTGAAGTCTGGACTGTACAGGGCTCCCGAAGTCAGGCTCTGCAAAGGACTCCCATAGCAAGCCAGGACCATAAAACTCCTCTCCCTCTGGCTTGTCATGTTCGGCTGTCCAGGGTATATACTGTGCCATATACCACCAAAGCGCCTGGTAGGCATCCTCCAGCCATAGCTCCTGCCATACCCGGTGCTCTAGTTCCTTCACCCATTCCTCCAGGGGCTGCTCTCCCAGGAAGGGCATCCGCAGGGCCACTTGCTTCTGCAACCGCTGCTCTTCACTGGGGAGACTCTCACCCCGCTGGTATTGTAGATTATCCAGGGCCTGGTACCAGATGCCTTTCCTTAATGCATCCCGGCCATCCAGGTCCTCCTCCTCGTATAACACTGCTGGTTCCATCCTGCTGCTGTCAGGGACGCTGTACTGGGACATGCGTTGTCCTTAAATTGTAGAATCCACAGAAATGGTGTCTCCTGTAGCTGTCCTTCTGGCTGTAGGAACGATCCCGCTGCTTGCCACCAATGCAACGGACCGTTTCAGCAGCCAAGGGGTTAAAATCCGTTCAGGCGATATGCCCCTTTTCTGAGAGACAGGCCCAGCTACTGCAGAACACCAATGTCCCGAACTGGATACAAAATAGCACTCCAAACTGGAACCTCACGAATAGCTGCTAGCAGACGAACAGGGATCAGCTTACACTTCTGGCAATCGGTCTTCTAACAGCATAAAGCGAATCCCCCCAATAACGAGACAAGGCTCCGTGTTGAGGGTCAAGCAGTGGTCTGACTGTACTTCACGTACAGCCTCTTTTATTCACAAACCACAAACATAGTACTGCCCACAGGGGTTTGAAATACAACCAATCAGTAATTTGCAACACATACAATGTAACTACAGCAACCAATCGTTCACACCCCCAGAGGACCAGAATGAAGACTGTGACATAGGACAAGATATGCAGCACTGTAGGATACACAGAGACAATACATCCCCACAATGCATCATGGTTCCCTCCTCTCTGTCCCGGAGACAACCGTGGCGTAATCCAATTATCTCTCAAGACAAAGAGAAGTCACCAATACACATGCGCAGACAACAGGACAGACATCACCCTTTTAAACACACAATGGGACAATGGCACAATAGAAACACACCCAGCATTTCCTCCCAAGCTGACAAGTTACACTTATTATAAATTGTTACAACTTTGTGAGTTTACATTGGCCATACATATAACTAACATCAATTTAAACAGTATAACTTGGGGACAAACCTATCCAAAATTCACTTGAATAGGTTCAGGGGTTTAAAAGTTAGTATATGGCCCATAATCCAGGGGCAAGAGGCCAGCAGCCAGTCCTCTCCAAAACCCAGTGGCGAGGTTGGTTTCGCCACACTACTTAACATACCATGGTAGCACAGTAAATTGCACGGCGCACGCACAGTGCCCCAAATTGGAAGTAAGAGGACCAAACAAGCATCTTTTTCATCTCCCGGTTCCTAAAATCTATTCCATACACCGGCCCCTGATAGGGGACAAAACAGAGATTAAACTGGTAAGAACAGATTTTTTTAATAAAAAAAAGAGGACAGCCTCTGCGGAGCTGGGTATTTTTTGGCCGCGTTACTGACGCTCATGCACAATGGCTGTAGGCTCATGCGTCCTTTTGCGGAGGTGACAAACCTGGTCAGTCAAACCCAAGGCAACATCATCGACCTCATCCCATATCCCCATTTTTCTGGAGCGTGCCCTGCGAAGAGTGCTGGATCAGGCCGTAGATGAGCATGAAGACGAAGAGTTGTGGTCACCATCACCAACAGAAGCAGTCTTGTCGTCGTTGATTGCTGGACCTGCGGCAACGCAGAGAGAGGAGTCTGAAGAAGAGGAGTTAGAGGAGGAAGGTGGCTTTGAGGAGGTGGAAGACCAACCACAGCAGACGTCCCAGGGGGCTTGTTGTCACCTTTCGGGGACCCATCATACCTGATGTTTTAAAGCACGTTATTCCAAACAATTTAGGAATGTTAGGTGATTTATGTCCTTTATGGATTAAAACCCGACTCTGCGTCAACTACGTAATTTTCCATGGGAGTTTTGCCATGGATCCCCCTCCGGCATGCCACAGTCCAGGTGTCAGTCCCCTTGAAACAACTTTTCCATCACTATTGTGGCCAGAAAGAGTCCCTGTGGGTTTTAAAATTCCCCTGCCTATTGAAGTCTATGGCGGTTCGCCCGTTCGCGAACATTTGCGGAAATTCGCGTTCGCCGTTCGCGAATGGAAAATTTTATGTTCGCAACATCTCTATTCTTGAATGGTTGACTCGATCTTCGACTTTGTCGCAAGTGACATCAGGCACCCCTAGCCAAGAGTCAGTGGGTTCGTCAGACACAACCCTTAGTTGGCATGGTCCGAGAGCAGGTCCTGTGCCCTCACCTGTCCTCAACCTGCCTTTGTCCTTTTCTGTTCCCTCAGACAGAGAAGTATTGTATGCTATGGGCTCAACTTCACTATACAGCGAGGACGAGCTATTAGAGGACACCCAGCAGCTACTTTCCAGCCAAGATCTGGAGGAGACATCTGCCGCTTCCTCCAGTAGGCGGGCAAGTAGTGATGATGAGAGTGGCATGGGAGTTTCTGTTGCGAGTGGTGAGGCTCCTGACCCAGAGACCGTTGGAGGACATCAGTGATGTGCAGACAATACTCGATGATGATGATTATGATTAGAGATGAGCGAATCTCAACAAATGCGAATTTCCTCACGCTTCATGGTAACAAATCGCAAATTTTTCCTAAAATGGCAGCTACACATGTGAGGACTGAGAACATGGGCAAGGAACTCTGCGAAGGCAGGATCACCCAGATTGATATGCATGAATGTAGCCAATAATCAGCCAGCCAGCCCTGTGATGTCACAGCCCTATAAATACGGCAGCCTTTTTAGATTCTGCCATTTTCCAGCGTTCTGAGTGCAGGGACAGATGTGAAAAGGCGCTAGGGGTGCAAGTGCTACATTAAAAAGCCTTTAGTGGCTTATATCTGTGGAAAAAGAAAAATATGTGAGCAGTTCACTGTTGCAATTATTTGCGGTGAAAGCGTTTAATGGCGTATTTCATTGCAAAAAGAAAGATATATACGCAATTCACTGTTGCATTTATTTTTGGTAAAAGCTTTCAGTGGCCTTTTTCAGTACAAAAATAAAAATATATTCTCAGTTCACTTCTGCAGTTATATGTGTTGAACTTTGTTGGACCATCGCTACCGGTCCAGAATGGGGGCCTTTTTTACACCAACTGAGAGGGAGGACAAACTGAACTACTACAGAGACATCTTATGTAGTCAGTTGGCCATTGCCTATCTGCGCCATCATCCCTCCTCTCGCAGGTCTGACCAGAGGGCCCTCTGCACTCACGTTCCACTGCCATGGCTGCTGGGGAGGGGTGGGGTGGCAGGTGCAGTACCAGATCTGTCAGCAGCAGCTTGAGTCTACAGTCGCTGATGAGTAGCTTTCTTCACCCGCATAGTGAAGAAACTCCTCACCAGCAGCAGCAGGTAGACCTGGAGCAGGATCTGAACCAGCAGGTGGTGGCATACTTGTACAGCACCCTGCCAACCAACATTGAAGATTTGCTGGACTACTGGGCAGTAGAGATATCGTGAACATAAAATTTTTCGTTCGCGAATTTTGAACGTGAATTTCCTCGAACACGAACCGCCATAGACTTCAATAGGCAGGCGAATTTTAAAACCCACAGGGACTCTTTCTGGCCACAATAGTGATGGAAAAGTTGTTTCAAGGGGACTAACACCTGGACTGTGGCATGCCGGAGGGGGATCCATGGCAAAACTCCCATGGAAAATTACATAGTTGACGCAGAGTTTTAATCCATAAAGGGCATAAATCACCTAACAATCCAAAAATTTTTTGAACAACGTGCTTTAAAACATCCAGGCCCAGATTCAGGTAGATTTGCCCATTACTTACACCTGAGCCGCTCAGCTGAATTTCTCTGCGCTGGAGCAATTTTGCCAAATTGCCACCTGATTCAGGAATCGTTTGTTCATTTAATTTGCTCCTGTTTTAGGCAAAGCTGAGGGCGCAAGGCCGTGCAAGTCAAAGTGGGTGTGCCCCTATGTAAATGAGGAATTTTCGGCTCAGCAGAGGTTTGCTAGCATAATTTCAGGGCAAATCCTGCTCAGCTGCTTGCACTGAGCAAATAAATAGGAGCAGACTTGCGCAGGTTCTTTGCTGAATTTCATCCTGCTTTTTCCTACCCCCCCTGAGCAAGGAAATTCAGCCCTTTTGCAAGACATGGCACCTCCCAAAGGGACCCAAAAAAGGAAGGCCAACTTTGTGGCTGCAGAGATGGACATCCTGATTGCTGCACTCCAGCAGCATAAGGAAGTCCTATATGGTGCCCAGCGGGCAAACACCACCATTGCCCAAAGGAGGGCTATATATGAAGCCATTGCCCTGGACATCAATGCCCTGGGTAATGAAGTGCGTACCTGGGATGACATCCAGAAGAAATTAAATGATATGAGGCGCAGGGTCCGTGAAAAACTGGCTCTTATCAGGAAGCATACCGGTGGCACGGGAGGTGGTCCGCGATGTATGATCCGGCTCAATCAGGAGGAGCAGCTTATTGCACAAACGTTCGTGCAGGAGCAGGTGGAGGGACTTGAAGGGTACGACTCCACTGTTGGGAACTTGGGGACTGGTAAGTTATTTTTCTTTCATATCTGCTGTGCATCATGGGAGGGGGTACAAGTGAACATATGAGAAGTGTGTTGCACCAGCAAAATATGTCGTTTTGGTGTCATCCACAGGTGGTGATGAGGAAGAAGAAGCTGGGCCGTCTTCGGCTGCGGCTCGACCCAGCCCATCCAGACCAGAGCCAGGGGTCCAGTCAGGCCCCATGGACATTCTGGCTATGCTGGTCCAGGAGGAGATCATACCGGGGCCAAGTATGGAGGAGCAAGTGGTATTGGAGGAGGATTCCTTTTTCCTCATCCAGGAGGACTCTGGCTCCCTCCAGGAGGATACCACCATCCCTGTGCAACCCACCACCCCCCCGCCCAGCACGTCATCCCCCTCCAGGGCAAGCCCCTCCAGGGCAAGCCCCTCCCTTGTGGACCCCTCCCCTTCTCCCTCTGTCCGTGGCCGAGCCTCTCCTCCCAGGAAGGCTCTGTCCAAAACGAGGCATATATCCTCCAGCCTCCGTGACGGTCTGCTGGAGGAGCAGGCCCTGCAGACCCGCCATATAGGGGCCATGGTGGGAGAGGTGCGTCGTCTGGCGGACAGCATGGCATCCACCTCCACCTCTATGCAGCATGCCCTCACCCTGCATGAGGACCGGGACAAACATGTGGCACAGAGCCTGGGGGAAATTAGTGGCAACTCTAAGGCCATAGTCACCTGCTTGGTGGCTCTGGAGACCACACCAGCTTTGTTAAGCAGGATGACAGCTGCGGTGGAGGCCAATACCGCTGCTGTGCAGGCCAACACCGCTGCAGTGCAGGAGGAGGCGAGAGTTACCCGCCGGCATCAGCGGGATACCACCACCCGCCAAATGCGGATGTTGGCCCAGACCAACACCATCCTTGGCCGCCTGGCCAACGCCATGGAGGGCATGCAGCCACCACCTGCAAGGAGTGTGGAAGTAGGGGTTGATGCTCCTCCCCCCTCCTCCCCCCACCCCTCCATCCCCACCCCATGCCTCCTCCGCACCACGGAGATTGAGGAGCCAGAGCCGGGGCACCCTTGGCCCAAAGAAAAAAACAAAAAAATAATTTTATGTCTACATTTTTTTGCTCAACACAATATGATTTTTTTATTATTTTTCTATATGCTCAGGGTATGAGATTATTTTTTTTTTATATGCTCAGGATATGAGTTTCTATTTTTTTTATATGCTCAGGATATGAGTTTTTATATTTATTTGTAGTCCCTACACACGGTGAGGAGTGTATACTACAGTGTGACTGGTGTGTGAATGGGGGGGGGGGGGGTGGCACTCCTGCTGGAAAAGGGGTGTCACCCTCTGCCATGTGAAAGGTGTATGAATGGACAGCAACATAATTGGAGCCTTGACGCGGCGTTGCTGCTCCCTAATACCATGGGGTATTGTTGGGTCTAATCCAATTGGGGGTGCATGTGTCGGGTGTGTGCTAGGGACTACAGTGGTGTACATACATGCATTATACTTGTGACAAGATCAGGGTGTGTTTAATGTGCAAAGAGACGTTCCACAAGACCATTCCGGATTGCTCTTCCCTCAGAAGATCCGGTAGTGTTTCTTGGGGGGGGGGGGGTTGCGTGGTTCGGGGGTAAGGTCATTGCGTAGCTCAATGTGCATGCCCCTTCTTTGAGCTAAATTGTGGAGAATACTACATGCCCCTACGATTTGGCATACAAAGTTGGGTGAATACAATAGGGTCCCCCCTGATTTATCCAGACATCTGAATCGAGATTTAAGGATGCCAAATGTGCGCTCCACCACCGCACGGGTACGTGCATGGGCTTCGTTATATCTTTCCTCTCCTGGTGTTTGAGGGTTACGAAATGGGGTCATCATGTGAGGTCCCAGGGCATAGGCAGAGTCACCTGGAAGGGAAAAGACAGGAGGATGTTAGTCGTGCATGTGCCCCTTGTGATGTGTGCATCATGGGGGGGGGGGGGCAGTCATACCTGACACCCATGTCACTCACCAATCAGCCAGCTGTCTCCATACATGTTCTGGTCAAACTCGGTTGGGATGGGGCTGTGTCGGTAAATAAAACTGTCATGGCTTGACCCTGGGTGTTTGGCACGGACATGCCATATGAGGCCATGTGCATCCACAATCATCTGCACATTTATCGAATGCCAATGTTTCCTGTTGCAGTAGATATGCTCGAGGTGCCGGGGGGGGGGGGGGGGGTGTAGTGCCACATGGGTACAATCTATTGCACCCACAGTGCGTGGAAATCTGGCTAATAAATAAAAATCACTGATTGCCTTCTGCCGCACGTCAGCCGTGGTTGGTTTGATAAATTGTGTGCCCATTCGTCTGAGTATTGCAGGGATCACTTGGTGCACACACCTGCTCATGCTGGATTGGGACATCCCCGCCACCACTCCACCTGTGCGCTGAAATGAGCCAGTTGCCAAAAAATGAAGGGTTGCCACTACCTTCACCAGTGGCTGCACTGCCTGTCCCCGATGGGTCGGGCTGCTGATGTCATCCTGCAGGATTGTTACCAACTCAAGGATGACTTCAGGGCTAAAGCGAAACATGCGATACACCTCAGTATCAGTCATCTGAAAAAGGTTGTAGCGCCCTCTGTAAATCCTCTCCCGTGCCCTCCTACGAGTCGGCTCAGTCAATAGAATATCAAGAACCATAGCTGCCCCTGGCATGTTGGTGCACAGATGTGAGGTCCCGAAAATGTGGGTGCTCTGCTTGTTCAGATCGTCTGTCTAGGTGCTGCTGAAGTTGCGAGCTCCTTCAGATGACATTTGGCCATCTTTTGCTAACTTGCCCCTGCTTTTAACAGGAGCAAGTTTGCCCAGGGAAAAAAGCTTGCACGCTTCCAGCGCAAGATGCGCATCACACGCGCATGTTTCTGAATCATCGGCAGTACCTAATTTGCATATTCGCTGAGGGAATTCCATGAAGGCGCAACTTACACCCCGCGCAAAATTGCACGAAAATTGCGCAGGAACAGCTAGGCTGCGTGCGCGGGAAAATGGCCGCATTTCAGGCTTAACTGGTTTACAGAATCAGCCGCAAATTTGCATAGGAGCAAATCAGTACTTGCGCGGCGCAAATCACACTTGTTCCCGCGCAAGTGCTTCTTGAATCTGGGCCCCAGTGTGTGTATATGATCAGGTATGATGTTGTATCGATCAGGTAGTGTAAGGGTTACGCCTGCCTCACAGACATTGACAGACCAAACTCCCCTTTTAATGCACCGCAAACAGTCCATTTGCCCAACCGCAAACTCCCCATTTGCACAAGGTTGGATACCAAGCTAGCCATGTCCCGTTGATGTCATTACAGGTTTCTTCCTCCACCCAGCCACGTACAACACCAAGGGTCCCCGAAAGGGGAATTGAATTGATTTTTTAAAACGTGGAGATGGTTAAAAAAACGCTGGCTCCCTCCCCTTTGTTTTAATCCATGGTCAATGAGTCTGCTTCATGCAATTTACTGTCACACCCGATATGAGTGGCATTTTCTGTAGTACTATTCTCATCAGTTTAATCCCTGTTACGTCCCATATCAGGGTGGGATTGCCTTTTGTGAAAAAAAATTTAGGTCGGGTACCTTCGACTGCCTTCACAGTGACAGAGAAAACTCTGATACACCAAACTGAATTGATTTTAGGATCCGGGAGATGGAAAAAGCAGCTTGGTCGGTCCTCTTACTCTCAAGTTGGGGCACTGCGCGTGCACGGAGCAATGTGCTGTGACACCCTATATGAGTGGTGTCTTAACTAGTACTATTCCTATCAGTTTAATCCCTGTTACGTCCCCTATCCGGGGACGTGTGTTCGAATTGATTATTAACCATTGTCAAATTAACGAACCATTACGACATCCTGAAATAATTTAGTTCTGAGCTCTGTACTTGCTTTGTATTGGAATTGATGGGGATTTTTTTAAATTGTCTGCATTATTTCTAATAAACTATTAAGATACTTTAATATGATATTTTTATTTTATGTATTAAAAACCCATACAACTTTAAAAAAAAAAGAAAATAAAAAAAATTTATGTTTTTTCTATGAAAAATTATCCAGCCGATCGCTTTTGGTCTGATCATAATGAAGCAACGGCCTTATCATCTGGGGTGTGGCAACATTGCCAACACACTCAGAGGTGATGATCGCTTCATTGTGATACGCAAGCCCCTTCACCACGACAATGTAACGATCACGAAGGGGAATTGACAGATGTATGTGCCTTTTTTTTTTGTTTTGTTTTTGCAGCCACAGTGAAGCACCAGAGGCCAGAAAAATTAGGCATGTACACATGCCTGAAAAATAATGGTATTGTTGCAGCCACTGTTGTAGCAGCGGCCGGAAAAATTAATGTTTTCCAGGCAGAAAGGTGACTAAAACATTGCGGCTTGAACCCTAGTTGGTGGCGGAGAATTCACCAGAGTCATCCGGTATGCAGACATTAAATACAGCAGCGTGGGGACCATTTTGAGGCCAAGGCATGTCATCAGGCCTTTTGTTAGTCAAACGTATCCCCCACTGTCAGTCCCTTCGGGATCCATGCCTCATTCATCTTAATGAAGGTGAGGTAATCAACACTTTTTTGACCGAGGCGACTTCTCTTGTCAGTGACAATGCCTCCTGCTGCACTGAAGGTCCTTTCTGACAGGACACTTGAAGCGGGGCAGGCCAGAAGTTCTATCGCAAACTGGGATAGCTCAGGCCACAGGTCAAGCCTGCACACCCAGTAGTCAAGGGGTTCATCGCTCCTCAGTGTCGATATCTGCAGTTAAGGCGAGGTAGTCTGCTACCTGTCGGTCGAGTCGTTCTCTAAGGCTGGATCCCAAACGGCTGTGGCAATGTGTAGGACTGAAAAAGCTCTGCATGTCCTCCATCAACAACACATCTGTAAAGCGTCCTGTCCTTGCCGCCGTGGTAGGAGGAGGATTACTTTCACCTCTTCCCCAGTTAGATTCCCGTTGTGCTGTGACATCCCCCTTATAAGCTGTGTAAAGCATATTTTTTTGTTTGGTTTTGAACTGCTGCATCCTTTCCGACTTTCGGTAATTTGGTAACATTTCCACCACTTTCTGCTTATACCGGGGGTCTAGTAGCGTGGCCACCCAGTACAGGTCGTTCTCCTTCATCCTTTTTATACGAGGGTCCCTCAACAGACATGACAGCATGAAAGACCCCATTTGCACAAGGTTGGATGCTGAGCTACTCATTTCCCGTTCCTCGTCCTCACTGATGTCATTGACGGTCTGTCAGATAGGTGACAACAACGAGCACCCTGGGATGCCTGCTGTGGTTGGTCTTCCTCCTCCTCAAAGCCACATTTCTCCTCTGACTCCTCTTCCTCATACTCTTCTTCCAGCGTTGCCGCAGGTCTGGCAAGCGATGATGACAAGGCTGTTTCTGGTGGTGATGGTGACCACAACTCTTCCTCTTCACGCTCATCTACAGCCTGATCAAGCACTCTTCGCGGGCACGCTCCAGGAAGAAAACAAATGGGATGAGGTCGCTGATGGTGCCTTCGGTGCGACTGACTAGGTTTGTCACCTCCTCAAAAGGACGCATGAGCCTACAGGTATTGCGCATGAGCGTCCAGTAACTTGGCAAAAAATTTCCCAGCTCCGCAGAGGCTGTCCTAGCACCCCGTTCATACAAATACTCGTTGACGGTTTTTTCTTGTTGGAGCAGGCGGTCGAACATTAGGAGTGTTAAATTCTAACGTGTCGGGCTGTCGCAAATCAAGCGCCTCACTGGCATGTCGTTTTGCCGCTGGATATCTGAAATGTGCGCCATGGCCGTGTAGGAACGCCTGAAATGGCCACACACCTTCCTGACCTGCTACAGGACATCCTGTAAGCCTGGGTACTTAGACACAAAGCGTTGTACGATGAGATTCACATGTGCCATGCACGGCACATGTGACAACTTGCCCAAATTCAATGCCGCCAACAAATTGCTTCCATTGTCACACACTACTTTGCCGATCTCCAGTTGGTGCGGGGTCAGCCACTGATCCACCTGTGCGTTCAGGGCGGACAGGAGTGCTGGTCCGGTGTGGCTCTCTGCTTTCAGGCAAGTCAACTCCAAGACAGCGTGACACTGTCGTATCCGGGATGTGGAATAGCCCATGGGGAGTGCCGTTGATGTGCAGCCAGACGCCGCAGCAGAAGAGGACTCAGCCGAGGAGGTTATCGAAGAGGATGGAGTAGGAGGAGTAGAGGAGGTGCAGTAGGCCTACCTGCAGGTAGTGGCGGTGTCACCAACTCCGCTGCAGGGCCACGCATTCCATGCTTGTCAGCAGTCAGCTGGTTGACCCAATGCGCAGTGTAGGTGATATACCTGCCATGACCGTGCTTTGCAGACCAGGTATCAATGGTCAGATGGACCCTTGCCCCAACACTGTATGCCAGAGATGCCATGACTTCCTTTTCAATAACAGAATAGAGATTTGGGATTGCCTTTTTTGAAAAAAAAAAGTCGCCCGGGTACCTTCCACTGTGGTGTCCCATTAGCAACAAATTTTTGAAGGCCTCAGACTCCACCAGCTGGTATGGTAAAAGCTGGCGGGCTAAGAGTTCCGTCAAGCCAGCTGTCAGACGCCGGGAAAGGGGGTGACTTTGTAACATTGGCTTTTTACGCTCAAACATGTCCTTGACAGACACCTGACTGTGGGCAGATGAGCAGGAACTGCTCAAGGCGAGAGACGGAGTGGCGGATGGTTGAGAGGGGGCAAGGAGGACAGCAGTGGTTGACGTGGCTGAAGATGCTGGACCAGGAGGAGGATTCTCGGCTTTGAGTTTGTGTGCTGCTTGTTCTCATGTGTTGATCCCATAGGCGTTTGTGATGTGCGATCATGTGCCTTCGCAAAGCAGTTGTACCTAGGTGAGTGTTAGACTTTCCACGACTCAGTATCTTTTGGCACAGGTTGCAAATGGCATTGCTGTTATCAGAGGCAGACACACAAAAAAATGCCACACTGCTGAGCTTTGCATTGACGGCATTCTGGTGGTGGCAACAGCATGCGTTGATTGGCGTGCTGTCTGGCTGACCCCGGGTGCCGATACATGCTGTCTGACTGTGCCACTAGCTCTTTGCGACGACCTCCCCCTGCTTCCAACTCGTCCCCTCCTTCTCTCTGTCTCCCCTTCTGAACTTTTCCCCCTTCTTCTCTTAGAGCAGGCACTTACGTGGCATCCACGGACACATCGTCGTCATCATCAACCACTTCACTTGTATCTGATACCTCAGCTAAGGAAGCAGCAGCGGGTACAACATCATCATCACACTGTACGTCCATGTGTGTAATGCTGCCTGACTGAGACATATCCCTTTTATCTACATCCTCTGGCAATAATGGTTGCGCATCACTAATTTCATCCAACTGATGTGTAAATAACTCCTCTGACGGATCAAGTGAAGCGGCTGTGGTGGCTGTGGTGGCTGTGGTGGTAGTGGCGGTGGGTGGGAGAATGGTAACTTGAGAGCAGGTGACCGAAGCTGAGCTGTAGGAGGATGGTGCGTCAAGGTTCTTAGCGGAAGCTGTTAAAGATTGAGTGTCCTGTGTAAGCCAGTCAACTATTTTCTCCGAATTTTTCGAGTTCAGGGTACGTGGCCTCTGAACACTGGGCATTATTCCAGGGCCAGTGGAAATCACAGCAACACACCGGCCCCTGCAGGGTGGCCTGCGTCTGCCTGTCATTTTTTTTTAGAAAAGTAGTACTATGCGTGGAAGGTACTGTGCCACCCTATATAAGTGGTGGGCAGTGGGCACAGTACAGTCTGTGTGGGCCTGACACACACTGGCTTGCAACTGCGATTATATCACAGAGAAATAATAAATGGACTTTTTTTATCTGCAAGGTTTTGTGAGTGACACCCTGTAACGGTATGAGTGGTGGCCTAGCTATTGGCCACAGTACAGTCTGTGGGCCAGACAATCACTGGCTTGCAACTGGGATTATATCACAGAGAAATAATAAATGGACTTTTTTATCTGCAAGGTTTTGTTAATGACACCCTGTAACGGTATGAGTGGTGGCCACAGTACAGTCTGTGTGGGCCAGACACTCACTGGCTTGCAACTGCGATTGTATCACAGAGAAATAATAAATGGACTTTTTTATCTGCAAGGTTTTGTGAGTGACACCCTGTAACAATATGAGTGGTGGCTAATGTTAATGACAACGGTATGAGTGGTGAACTAGCCAGTGGCCACTGTATAGTCTGTGTGGGCCAGACAATCACTGGCTTGCAACTGGGATTATATCACAGAGAAATAATAAATGAACTTTTTTTTTATCCAATATGTGAGAGAGAATCTAAATCGCACATCCTCATTACTATGCTTTTGATATAACAACTGTTTAAATTTCAGCATGATAAAACATGGCTATACAGCACTATTATCAATAATTTGCTATCCACTATTAGGAGGCATTAGTATACAGTTTGATCAAAGAGCATAGGCTCACTTACCACGACAAGGTCGCCTCCTTTCAAGTGGGGACCTACTCTAACTTTGGAGCGGTGCAGTGCGGCGACCATCGCGCCCCCATACCGCTCCAGCAGGGAATGGGATCCAGCAGCCACACAGCACCCACTGTGCAGCAATGCCACCTAGGCCCTGGGTCCCATCACTCCACCAGCACGGCACAAAAGCAGCGACGGCCACCGCACAGCACCGCATGTGAACTGGTGTGCAAAGAGCTCACCTGTTCACGGGAAGGGGGGGGGAAGAAAAGTCTATACAATGTATCCAATATGTGAGAGGCTGTGAACAGGTGAGCTCTTTGCACCAGTTCACATGCAGTGCTGGACGGTGGCCGTCGCTGCTTTTGTGCCGTGCTGGTGGAGTAATGGGACCAAGGGCCTAGGTGACTTTTCTGCACAGTGGGTGCTGTGTGGCTACTAGGTCCCATTGCCTGCTGGAGCGGTGTGGGGGCGCGATGGTCGATGCACTGCGCCGCGCCATAGTTAGAGTAGGTCCCCACTTGAAAGGAGGTGACCTTGTCGTGGTAAGTGGGCCTATGCTCTTTGATCAAACTGTATACTAATGCCTCCTAATAGTGCATAGCAAATTATTGATAATAGTGCTGTATAGCCATGTTTTATCATGCTGAAATTTAAAACAGTTGTTATATCAAAAGCATAGTAATGAGGATGTGCGATTTAGATTCTCTCTCACATATTGGACTTTTTTTTTATCTGCAAGGTTTTGTGAGTGACACCCTGTAACGGTATGAGTGGTGGCCTAGCCAGTGGCCACAGTACAGTCTGTGGGCCAGACAATCACTGGCTTGCAACTGTGATTATATCACAGAGAAATAATAAATGGACTTTTTTTTATCTGCAAGGTTTTGTGAGTAACACCCTGTACCGGTATGAGTGGTGGCCTAGCCAGTGGCCACAGTACAGTCTGTATGCCAGACACTCACTGGCTTGCAACTGCGATTATATCACAGAGAAATAATAAATTGACTTTTTTTTATCTGCAAGGTTTTGTGAGTGACACCCTGTAACGGTATGCCAGACACTCTGTAACGGGGTTCCGAAGGTGCACTCGGTCCCCCATTGCCCGCAGAACTGTTGCTTAGCTTTGGGAATGAGGATCTGTGTTTGACCTCATTCCCAGGGCGGCTTTACTGCTGGGTGGCTTCCTGCTCCTAAGTCTGCCTTGAGCGTCGAGCTGATCACTCGGTGCTCAACTGGTTGGTCTGTTGGTCATGTGACGCTGGCCACGTCACATGACCCTCACTCCCCACTATAAATACAGGCAGCCTGCTAGCCACAGGTTGCCTGTTAATTTCTAGGTTCCTGTCTATTTGTTGGACTACTGAATACTCACCTGATTCTGTTCCCTGACGATCCTTTGCCTGCTCCTCCTGTACTGCGCATCCGTCCTGGTATTGTGACCTCGGCTCCCACCTGACTACTCTCTTAGGACTCCTCTTGTACTTCTCTACTCTCTTGGTATTTGACCCCGGCTTCTCCTGACCATTCTTTGCTTAACCCTTTGTACTGTGTAGCTCTCTTGGTTCTGACCCGGTCCGTTCATGTTCCGTATTTTGTCTTGTCTGTCTTCCCTGCACAAATCCTAAGTTAGGGACTGTCGTCCAGTTGTCCCCTGTCATCAGGACTCGTGAGGCAAGTAGGCAGGGCCAGGGGTGAGGGTGGAGCGCAGTGGTCACTATCCTTCCCCCTGTGTGTGTGTGGACGTGACCGTTACACACTCACTGGCTTGCAACCGTGATTGTATCACAGAGAAATAATAAATGGACTTTTTTTTATCTGCAAGGTTTTGTGAGTGACACCCTGTAACGGTATGAGTGGTGGCCTAGCCAGTGGCCAAAGTACAGTCTGTGGGCCAGACACTCACTGGCTTGCAACTGCGATTATGTGGCAAACCTAGCCACATAGAATATCTTTGTATATATCTTGCTCTTACTGTAATGTTTACTATGTTAAATGCATTGCTTTTCTGTGCCTCTTCCCCTCCCCCTTTTTCCTGTCCCATTGTTTCCCCAGCAATGTGTTGTCTCAGGGACACTGGGAGACCAGTAAACTAGCTGCTCTGTCCCTCCTCAGTCTCCCATCAGCCCTTGCTATTGTCTGGCCCCATCCTTCCTTGTACCATAGTCATCTATGTGCCCTATTGTATGTAAATGAGGCTGTTGGGGGGTTTAAAGAAGGTGTGCTATGTCTAAATAAAGTTAGTTGACTCCCAAGCTATGTGTCGTCTAGTTCTTGGGAAAAAGGGATTATTGTAAGGCTACCTGGATGATTGTATGCTGTTCCTGTCTACCAGCGGAGTTATTGTGGATTATACGGCCTCTCCGCTACAATTGGTGGCAAGCAACGGGATTCAAACCGCACAGCAAAGCAGCAGTTCGTTGAAACAGCCATTCGGATATACCGGAGTTCGAGAATATGTGCAGTCATACGAACGAACGGTGAATGGAGACGAATTATGCAACATTGAAACGAACTACGTTAAAGGAATTATTGGAAGCAAGAGGAAGAAAAGCCAGCAACAAAACGAAAGCTACTCTTGTGGCCGAACTCATGGAGGGGGACAGAGCAACCACTGCGGCAACTCCACAGGAGACAGAGCCAATGGAATTTACAAGAGAGCTCAATAGCAGGTTAGCTTTTTACCCAAACACCCCCTCCATGGAGACACTAGAAAGACTGATAGCAGATGTACACGAGTACATTGTAGCAAAGCAAAACGCTATTCAGCGAGTCGGGGAAGGAGCCCCAGCGCCCACCAGCACTACCCAGGGAAAAGCTAAGATTCCCTACCAAGCTTTTAAAAATTACACAGAAGGAGAAAGTGATATAGACGAATACCTACAGGATTTCGAAAGGTTGTGCCAGCTACACGACATCAGCCCAGCCGACCAAATACCCCTGCTGGCAGGTAGATTGTCAGGCCGCGCCGCAGAGGCATACCGGACCGTCCCAGACAAAGACATCAGGAATTATCCCAAAGTCAAACAAGCCATCCTAGCACGGTATGCCATTACCTCTGAGGCATACCGACTCAAATTCCAGGACATCAAGAAACAAACAAAAGACTCACACACTGAATGGGCACACCGACTACAGCGAGCCACCAAGTGGTGGATGGAAGCAACACAGGTCACCACTATGGAAGAGATTTTCCAGGTGATAGTAATGGAGCAGTTTTTCAATGGACTAACCACAGAACTGCAAAATTGGGTACGAGATCGCAAACCCCGTACCCTACCAGAGGCAGCTAAGCTAGCTGACGAGTTCCAAGACACCAGGCGAGACCAACGCACACCACACCGGACAACGTATGGATCTACCACCCCTCTGCCAGCAGTGACTACCTTGGCTCACCCACGACCAGCCGCAAGCCACAACCAGTACCCTCCTAGGTACAATACCCGACCACCGATCCGCTGCCACACCTGCAACCAACAGGGGCACATCCAGAGAGACTGCCCACGTAACCGACGTCGCCAGAACTGGAACCACCAGGGTCCTCCTCCCCCAAATCGGGCTGCAGTACACTGCTGCCAAAGAGAATCTGTGCTCCCAACATCCACAGTCACCTCAATAGAAGAGCCTCTGGGGATCCTACACGAGGTAAACCCCATACAAGCCGGCTCCGACAACCGCCAGGGGCACCGCCAGGTGTACACATGGAGGGGAAGCGTATACAAGGATTACGTTACTCTGGGGCCACGTTAACCCTGGTCCAAAATCATTTGGTGCCTAACCACAACTTCTTCTGGCCAGGTATCTCAAAGGATATTAGACAATACTGTCAAACGTGCGATACCTGCCAGAGGGTAGGGAAGAGAGGGGATCACTATAAAGCCAAACTCAGATCACTGCCCATAATTGAAGAACCCTTCAGTCGAGTAGCTGTAGACATAATAGGACCCCTAGCGAAACCCAGTCCCTCTGGCAAGAAATACATCTTGACCGTAGTGGACTACGCCACTAGATACTATAGCCGATGCCCTTATGCGAATATTCTCCCGTATGGGATTTCCCCGGGAGATTATATCGGATAGGGGCACCCAGTTCACTGCAGAGGTCACCCACCAACTCTGGAAAGTGTGTGTGGGGTGAAACCGATCTTAAACTCTGCCTACCACCCCCAGTCCAGCGGGCTCTGTGAACGGTTTAACGGAACATTTAAACAGATGATCCGCACGTTCATAGATACTCAAAAAGACTGGGAATGTTTTTTGCCCCACTTGCTCTTTGCCTATAGGGAAGTACCCCAAGAATCCACGGGATTCTCCCCTTTTGAATTATTGTTCGGGAGGAGAGTGAGGGGCCCCTTAGACCTTATCAGAGAACACTGGGAGGGAGGGGTAACTACGAATGGTACCCCTATTGTCCCATACGTGCTGGAGTTTAGGAAACGCTTGGAGGCTCTGACCCAGACGGTACGTACTAACCTCCAAGCGGCCCAACAACGACAGCGCAGATGGTACAATAAGGGGGCCAGGGACAGCAGCTTTCAGGTTGGGCAGAAAGTGTTAATCCTACGGCCAGTCCCTAATGACAAGCTGCAGGCCTCCTGGCAGGGCCCATAGAAGGTGGTGGAGCAAATCTGCGATACCACCTATGTGATCGGCCTGTGCGCTGGAGCAGGGGGCAGACGCATGCTCCATGTGAACATGCTGAAGCCCTACTACGAGCGCATAGAAGAGGTGACCGCTATTTGCGCCTCTGCCGCAGAGGACTTTGACAATTTACCTCTCCCAGACCTCCTAGAGAAAGAGGGCCGGAAAGAAAGATCTGGAAGAGGTTCAGTTAGGTGTTAGGCGAACGGCTGAGTCCCCAGGAAAGGGCGCAGGCTCATAGTTTAATAAGGGAAAAAGGAACCACTTTTTCTAATCTCCCCGGTTACACCCCGTTAGCCACCCACAGAGTAGAAACACCAGGGAAGACCCCCCTCCGCCAACCTCCTTACCGCATACCTGAATCCGTAAAGGATAATATGCGCAAGGAAATAGAAGAAATGCTACAACTAGGAGTCATAGAGCACTCTGAAAGCCCTTGGGCTTCCCCAGTAGTTCTGGTGCCGAAGCGGGATGGAACTACCCGCTTGTGCGTAGACTACCGGAGGCTTAATGATAAGACCGTATCCAATGCCTACCCTATGCCGCGGATAAACGAGCTCCTAGACAAAATGGCCAGGGGCCAATACATCACCACAATAGATCTTTGTAAGGGGTATTGGCAGATTCCCCTAGCCGAAGACGCCATCCCTAAGTCGGCGTTTGTCACCCCGTTTGGCCTGTATCAGTTTAAGGTCATGCCATTCGGGATGAAAAACTCTCCGGCTACTTTTCAGAGGATGGTGGATCGGCTATTGGATTGGTTCCAGGAGTACGCTTGCGCCTATCTAGATGATATAGCGATCTTCAGCCACTCCTGGACTGAACACCTGACCCACATAGGAGCCGTACTAGACCGTATTAGGGAGGCAGGATTAACTCTGAAACCCAGTAAGTGCCATATACTGATGGCAGAAGTCCAATACCTAGGACACCGGGTAGGGAGCGGCCAACAAAAACCCGAACTGGCTAAGGTAGAGGCTGTAGCCAAATGGCCAACCCCTCGTACCAAAACTCAAGTACTGGCATTCCTAGGGACCGCAGGATACTACCGTAAATTTGTACCCAACTACAGTACCCTGGCCAAACCCCTCACCGATTTGACCCGCAACAATCTTCCTAAGATAGTAGTCTGGACCCCAGAGTGTGAGCAGGCATTCCAGCAACTAAAAAAGCCTCTTGTGAATTCCCCTGTACTTGCCGCCCCTGATCCAACTAAATGCTTTCTCGTCCATACAGACGCTTCTATGTTTGGATTGGGGGTAGTACTGAGCCAAGTCGGAGCAGATGGCGGCGAGCATCCAGTGGCTTACTTAAGCAGAAAACTTTTACTCCTGGAAGTAAGCTACGCCGCCATAGAAAAAGAATGCCTGGCCGTGGTGTGGGCCCTTAAAAAGCTGCAGCCCTATTTGTATGGACAACCCTTTTCCTTACTCACAGATCACAACCCGTTGGTGTGGCTGAACAGGGTGTCAGGAGACAATGCCCGGCTGCTGCGCTGGAGTTTGGCGCTGCAGCCTTTTCACTTTACCATCCACTACCGCCCTGGGAAGCAAAATGGCAACGCCGACGGGTTATCCAGACAAACTGAACTTGAAAAGTGATCTGTGGGTACTCCTCCGGACATCCCCAAGCCGATCCATTTGGATCAGACTGTGTATGCCGGCTTGGTTCTGGGGGAGCATTGTGGCAAACCTAGCCACATAGAATATCTTTGTATATATCTTGCTCTTACTGTAATGTTTACTATGTTAAATGCATTGCTTTTCTGTGCCTCTTCCCCTCCCCCTTTTTCCTGTCCCATTGTTTCCCCAGCAAGGTGTTGTCTCAGGGGCACTGGGAGATCAGTAAACTAGCTGCTCTGTCCCTCCTCAATCTCCCATCAGCCCTTGCTATTGTCTGGCCCCACCCTTCCTTGTACCATAGTCATCTATGTGCCCTATTGTATGTAAATGAGGCTGTTGGGGGGTTTAAAGTAGGTGTGCTATGTCTAAATAAAGTTAGTTGACTCCCAAGCTATGTGTCGTCTAGTTCTTGGGAAAAAGGGATTATTGTAAGGCTACCTGGATGATTGTATGCTGTTCCTGTCTACCAGCGGAGTTATTGTGGATTATACGGCCTCTCCACTACAGCTTATATCACAGAGAAATAATAAATTGACTTTTTTTTATCTGCAAGGTTTTGTGAGTGACACCCTGTAACGGTATGAGTGGTGGCCTAGCCAGTGGCCACAGTACAGTCTGTGTGGGCAAGACACTCACTGGCTTGCAACTGCGATTATATCACAGAGAAATAATAAATGGACTTTTTTTTATCTGCAAGTTACTGTCTGTGACACCCTGTATGAATGGTGTGCACACAGTACAGTCTGTGAGCCTGCAGCCTCTCACACACGGGCCGGCAACAGCAATATATATACACTGCTCAAAAAAATAAAGGGAACACTTAAACAACACAATGTAACTCCAAGTCAATCACACTTCTGTGAAATCAAACTGTCCACTTAGGAAGCAACACTTAGTGACAATCAATTTCACATGCTGTTGTGCAAATGGAATAGACAACAGGTGGAAATTATAGGCAATTAGCAAGACACCCCCAATAAAGGAGTGGTTCTGCAGGTGGTGACCACAGACCAGTTCTCAGTTCCTATGCTTCCTGGCTGATGTTTTGGTCACTTTTGAATGCTGGCGGTGCTTTCACTCTAGTGGTAGCATGAGACGGAGTCTACAACCCACACAAGTGGCTCAGGTAGTGCAGCTTATCCAGGATGGCACATCAATGCGAGCTGTGGCAAGAAGGTTTGCTGTGTCTGTCAGCGTAGTGTCCAGAGCATGGAGGCGCTACCAGGAGACAGGCCAGTACATCAAGAGACGTGGAGGAGGCCGTAGGAGGGCAACAACCCAGCAGCAGGACCGCTACCTCCGCCTTTGTGCAAGGAGGAACAGGAGGAGCACTGCCAGAGCCCTGCAAAATGATCTCCAGCAGGCCACAAATGTGCATGTGTCTGCTTAAACGGTCAGAAACAGACTCCATGAGGGTGATATGAGGGCCCGACGTCCACAGGTGGGGGTTGTGCTTACAGCCCAACACCGTGCAGGACGTTTGGCATTTGCCAGAAAACACCAAGATTGGCAAATTCGCCACTGGCGCCCTGTGCTCTTCACAGATGAAAGCAGGTTCACACTGAGCACATGTGATAGACGTGACAGAGTCTGGAGACGCCGTGGAGAACGTTCTGCTGCCTGCAACATCCTCCAGCATGACCGGTTTGGCATTGGGTCAGTAATGGTGCGGGGTGGCATTTCTTTGGAGGGCCGCACAGCCCTCCATGTGCTCGCCAGAGGTAGCTTGACTGCCATTAGGTACCGAGATGAGATCCTCAGACCCCTTGTGAGACCATATGCTGGTGCGGTTGGCCCTGGGTTCCTCCTAATGCAAGACAATGCTAGACCTCATGTGGCTGGAGTGTGTCAGCAGTTCCTGCAAGACGAAGGCATTGATGCTATGGACTGGCCCGCCCGTTCCCCAGACCTGAATCCAATTGAGCACATCTGGGACATCATGTCTCGCTCTATCCACCAACGTCACGTTGCACCACAGACTGTCCAGGAGTTGGCAGATGCTTTAGTCCAGGTCTGGGAGGAGATCCCTCAGGAGACCGTCCGCCACCTCATCAGGAGCATGCACAGGCGTTGTAGGGAGGTCATACAGGCACGTGGAGGCCACACACACTACTGAGCCTCATTTTGACTTGTTTTAAGGACATTACATCAAAGTTGGATGAGCCTGTAGTGTGTTTTTCCACTTTAATTTTGAGTGTGACTCCAAATCCAGACCTCAATGGGTTAAAAAATGTGATTTCCATTTTTTTTTTTTTGTGTGATTTTGTTGTCAGCACATTCAACTATGTAAAGAACAAAGTATTTCTGAAGAATATTTAATTAATTCAGATCTAGGATGTGTTATTTTTGTGTTCCCTTTATTTTTTTGAGCAGTGTATATATATATATATATATATATATATATAGAAATAGCAAAAAAAAAAAGCAAAAAAATGGGCAGCACTCCGGTCTTGTGAAGAAATTCAGTGACGTTTATTCACACTTAATCGCAATACAGCATTTCAGCCCTCTCAATGGAGCCTTTGTCAAGCTAGTGAACACAGTGCTCTCAACATATTTATATAGGTGAATCCAATTAGAATAACATGATTGCTCATTAAATATATCTTACAGATATCAGTGTAAAACATGATAATACAATTCATTACAGTGTATCCATATACATATACCATCACAATGTGGACATAGTGTATACATCAATGTGAACACAACTTAAAATCACATGTCAGATCAGCATAACAACATAAGTATTGCTGATTGTTATATAAAGTGCAGCTGTGCTAAGGTGTACATTAATTAAAGAATTAGAAAAGAAATTAAAAGAGGGACAAACCCACGTCACGAAAATCCATTAGCGATCCAATGTTGGCGTCCCCTGGCGTCTACTGCGCAGGCGTCAGTGTATGCCGGTAAAGCGCGAGACCCTGTCAAGTCCCGCGCATGCGCACAAAACGCTCGATCCTGTCGTTCATACGCAATGTGCCGGGACCCAGCAGGACTCACGAGAGCTCTCCATTTCTCCCGCATGCGCCGCGCGATCATAATCAGCACAATGGCATCACGCAATTGCGCATGTCTGCAGGAACGAAACCAGTATTGTTGTCACTATGTGACCATGGCAACCGTATTTATGTATGATCTTAAGGGTACAGTAACCACCAGGTAGCGGGTAATGTCTATGGAATGATGCGCACACGGGGATTAATCCAGTGCTCAAGATACCATTGTGACAAGAATCCCAAGGTTAGTCTTAACCCAGGATCCAGTCACTGCACCCCCGCCTCCCGTGGTTATATATGGAGTCAATGTGGAGGTAGATATATATCACTGGCCCATGCGTCCATCTCTGGGCGCATGTTCCTGTGTGGGACGAAGGACCGGACACTCTCGTGTCATATGTCCCCTGCTCCTGTATCCACCCCCACCGACATCCTTCTGCCCCAGTAGGTAACTTGTCACGGATGAGTAGATATCATTGAGTATATTGGTTTCGAATCCCCAGCCATAGATATGAATGGAGAGATCTACAAAAAAATATATTACATACAAAACGTATTTGTTATGATCGCTTGGGAATTTCATGTCGGGCGATGTCCTCTCAGTTAAGACAAACGTTTCCATCAAGATAATCTATGGGAGACAAGAGAAAAAAGGAGAAAATGAATAAAGAACACAATCTCAACCTATACACTCTCAAACTAATGTCACGCATCCCACTGGTACCCGGTTATATCACTCTAAATTCAACATTAAGTCCATGTGGTTTCAGGGTTCGTAATTGGAAAATCCAATATAATTCTCGCTGCGTCAGTGTCACCGATCTGTCGCCCCCACGACGTCGCATGGCGACCTGGTCGATTACCCTGAAGCGCAAGTCCTTCTCGGTGTGTCCTGCTTCCGTGAAGTGTTTAGACACTGGAAGATCTAACCTCTTTTTCCTAATAGTATACCTGTGATGATTCAATCTCGTTTTGACGTCCCATGTGGTCTCCCCTATATAGAGGAGACGACAGGGGCATTCAAGCAGATACACTACATAAGAGGAATCACAGGTTAAGTGACGTTTAATCTTGAATTCCTCTCCAGTCTGTGAGTGCACAAAACTCGCTCCCCTTAACATAAGAGGGCAATTCACGCATCCATGGCAAGGAAAACTCCCTTTCCTGGATGCTCCAAAATAGGTGCTAAATGAGATCTTACTAGTGCCAATGTCAGCCCGTACCAGTTGATCCTTAATGTTACGTGTACGCCTATAAGAAATCATAGGAGGATTGGCAAACTCAGGAATACTCTTGAAGTTACTGCCCAAAATGGGCCAATGTCCCTTCAAAATACCTCCGATCTTGTCACTCAGGGGTGAGAACCGCATAACAAAGGGTATGCGTTTTTCATCCCTTGTCTTATTTATGCATTTTTTCAAGAGGGTTTCCCTAGATTGTTGCATGACCCTTACTTTATGTTGTTCCACCAGTTTCTTCGGATATCCCCTATTGATGAATTTCTGACCCATTGTGGTGAGTCTATCTGTGGCCTCCTCATCTCCTTGTACTATCCTCCTAACCCTAAGCAGCTGGCCATAAGGTAGTGTCCTAACCATGCTCCTAGGGTGACAACTATCATATTTGAGTAGTGTATTTTTGTACGTTTTCTTAATAAAAAGGTCAGTGTGTAAAAAATCCCCCTGTCTACTTACTGTTACATCCAGAAATTCAATCTTTGTTTCTGAACTAACAAGTGTGAACTTGACCTCAGGGTCAATCCCATTGAGGAAATCACCAAACTGGCGCAATTCCTCAATGGAGCCCGTCCACAGTAGGAAGATGTCGTCTATGTAACGCCACCCCCCCAGAACCAGTCTGAAGTGGTGGCTAACATAGACGTACATCTCCTCTACATGAGCCATATAAATGTTGGCATAATTTGGCGCCACATTTGAGCCCATAGCGGTCCCACGCATAGCGGTCCCACGCAATCGCGCTTTACCGGCATACACTGACGCCTGCGCAGTAGACGCCAGGGGACGCCAACATTGGATCGCTAATGGATTTTCGTGATGTGGGTTTGTCCCTCTTTTAATTTCTTTTCTAATTCTTTAATTTATGTACACCTTAGCACAGCTGCACTTTATATAACAATCAGCAATACTTATGTTGTTATGCTGATCTGACATGTGATTTTAAGTTGTGTTCACATTGATGTATACACTATGTCCACATTGTGATGGTATATGTATATGGATACACTGTAATGAATTGTATTATCATGTTTTACACTGATATCTGTAAGATATATTTAATGAGCAATCATGTTATTCTAATTGGATTCACCTATATAAATATGTTGAGAGCACTGTGTTCACTAGCTTGACAAAGGCTCCATTGAGAGGGCTGAAATGCTGCATTGCGATTAAGGCCTTGTTCACATCAGCGTTCAGCCTTTCCGTTCTCCTGCTCCGTTATAGGAGCAGGAAAACGGAAAGGACGGATTCGGCTCATAAGTGAGCCGAACGGAGCCTACGGACCTCATAGACCCCCATAGACTATAATGGGGTCCGTTAGGTTTCCGCTCAGAAGATGATTTTGGAGCGGAGACAAAAGTCCTGCATGCAGGACTTTTGTCTCCGCTCCAAAATCATCTTCTGAGCGGAAACCTAACGGACCCCATTATAGTCTATGGGGGTCTATGAGGTCCGTAGGCTCCGTTCGGCTCACTTATGAGCCGAATCCGTCCTTTCCGTTTTCCTGCTCCTATAACGGAGCAGGAGAACGGAAAGGCTGAACGCTGATGTGAACAAGGCCTAAGTGTGAATAAACGTCACTGAATTTCTTCACAAGACCTGCCCAAGAGTGCTGCCCATTTTTTTGCTATTTCTATTGAACTGCTCCCGTCCAGGAGCAAGTGTGGAGTTGCACCCAGCATCCAATAGAGTGCTGCTGATTTAACTTTCTGTTTTTATATATATATATATATATATATATATATATTTTTCAAAGAAGAGGCAGCACTCCAAGATAAGATGAAAAACGACCCGCTTTATTCCCCTGTGCAACGTTTCAACTGCTCATTGCAGTCTTTCTCAAGCATAGCAATTGGTGTCTCAGGATCTACATTTATACCCATGATGCTTAGTGGGTCAATTAACAGACTAATTGGTAATAGCATAATAAACAATATACAAATAGTGAGTTTACATTAAAAAGTTTTTCATAATCATATGTGCATTCGTTTTATATAACATCACAGGCCCAGATTCAGGTAGATTTGCCCATTACTTACACCTGAGCCGCTCAGCTGAATTTCTCTGCGCTGGAGCAATTTTGCCAAATTGCCACCTGATTCAGGAATCGTTTGTTCATTTAATTTGCTCCTGTTTAAGGCAAAGCTGAGGGCGCAAGGCCGTGCAAGTCAAAGTGGGTGTGCCCCTATGTAAATGAGGAATTTTCGGCTCAGCAGAGGTTTGCTAGCATAATTTCAGGGCAAATCCTGCTCAGCTGCTTGCACAGAGCAAATAAATAGGAGCAGACTTGCGCAGGTTCTTTGCTGAATTTCATCCTGCTTTTTCCTCCCCCCCCTCCTCCCCCCACCCCTCCATCCCCACCCCATGCCTCCTCCGCACCACGGAGATTGAGGAGCCAGAGCCGGGGCACCCTTGGCCCAAAGAAAAAAACAAAAAAATAATTTTATGTCTACATTTTTTTGCTCAACACAATATGATTTTTTTATTATTTTTCTATATGCTCAGGGTATGAGATTATATTTTTTTTATATGCTCAGGATATGAGTTTTTATATTTATTTGTAGTCCCCGAAAATGTGGGTGCTCTGCTTGTTCAGATCGTCTGTCTAGGTGCTGCTGAAGTTGCGCGCTCCTTCAGATGACATTTGGCCATCTTTTGCTAACTTGCCCCTGCTTTTAACAGGAGCAAGTTTGCCCAGGGAAAAAAGCTTGCACGCTTCCAGCGCAAGATGCGCATCACACGCGCATGTTTCTGAATCAGCGGCAGTACCTAATTTGCATATTCGCTGAGGGAATTCCATGAAGGCGCAGCTTACACCCGCGCAAAATTGCACGAAAATTGCGCAGGAACAGCTAGGCTGCGTGCGCGGGAAAATGGCCGCATTTCAGGCTTAACTGGTTTACAGAATCAGCCGCAAATTTGCATAGGAGCAAATCAGTACTTGCGCGGCGCAAATCACACTTGTTCCCGCGCAAGTGCTTCTTGAATCTGGGCCACAGTCTTTTCATACATAGTGACATCTCATAGGCAGCTTTAAAAATTCACAAATAAACAAACCAACACTGCCCAATATATAAAGTGCCTCGTGCTTTGTGTTTACCTCTAGTGAACACCTGTACGTGCTAATTGTGCGGTCAATCGCCGCATGGTTAAAAAACTTACATCATGGAGTGTCAGGATGGCAAGCGTCTCGGCGTCCCTGGGGTCCCACAGCGCATGCCCGGTATCCAGGATACCGGCGTACACAAAGAAAAGACGCAACCGGAAGTGACGTCTATCCCGATGTGCACACCAGCAACCCGGCGCCTCCCCCAAGGCATGACGAAATGGAGGGCGGCGCCTCCCCGTTCGGCCTCCCGATCATGTGACACTGTCACATGGATCGTTGCCTGACAACCAGGAAGCGCTTACCCTCAACACCACGTCATCCCCAGGTTCAGTCAGAGCACGGCAATGAGACCTTTATTGGGAACAAACCAGCACAACAGGAGAATGATCGGATCAGAAACCCATTTACATGGTTATTACAGATGATTAGAATATAAAATTATAAATACATAAGGATATCAAATCGTGCATCTCAGAGGGTTGTGGTCCTTAAAAGGGACATAACGTATATTATATATTATGGAGAAAAGGGGGTATGGTCTATAAGGACGCACCTATCAGGTGATCATCCCCATACACCCAAAGGATCATGGGGTATAGAGTGTTGTCCACACCCCGCATCCCCACATTCCTCTCCTACCCCCTATACATCTCCTATAGCCAGAATTTCCTCCATTCACGATTTATCCGTTTTTCTTTCAATGTGAAGCCATGATTTTGAGTGTGGATCCCATTCTCCTGCTCTCGACCTATACCGCCAAGGTGACCGCCGCCATCCTCCTCCACCATGAAAATAACTTGAGGAATAGATTAATCCCTTTTGGATCCCAATGATCCTAAAAAGAGAAAAAGTAGATCAAATCGATGAAATATAATTATTAAATTAGACACCAAAAGGTGGTCACATAACCAGTTTGGCAAAGACAGAACCCCACAAAGGCATCAGAGAGCCCAGCATTCTATATAATGTTCCACTTGAAATCCACATTCAGACCCTTGGGTTTGAGTGACTGTAGGCGATGTATCCACCACAGTTCCCGTTGTTTAAGGGTCACTGTACGGTCGCCACCTCGTCTACCCCTTTGAACCTGATCTATAATCATACATTTGAGGTCTTTCTCAGTATGGCCAAACTCCACAAAATGCTTAGGGACCGGTAGGTCCAATCTTTTGCGTCTTATCGAAAACCGGTGGTTATTTAAACGCGTTTTCATGTCACATGTGGTCTCCCCCACATAGAGGTAGTGGCGTCGCTAGGGGGGGGCGAGGGGGGGCAATCGCCCCCCCTATGTTGTCCTTTGCCCCCCCGGTTGCCCCCCCGCTGATTCCCCCAGGTGAATACTAATGAGCGCTTCCATTATGGAAGCGCTCATTAGAACCGAGAGACCAGGAAGTGGTGAACGCTCTGTACTCACCACTTCCTGGTCCTCGGCTGTCGGCTGTGCAGGGCTGCGCACAGCGTGAGGGCGCTCTGTGACCTCACGCTGTGCGCGCCACTTCAGAGCACAGAGTCGACTGAGGAGAGGCAGGCGGCGTCCAGGAGCAGGAGAGGTAAGTGTTTTTTTATTTTATAAAAAAATGTGGCTGCTGGGGGCATAAGGGGGCTAATGATGAGGCATATGGGGGCTAATGGAGAGGCATATGGGGGCTAATGAAGAGGCATATGGGGGCTAATGGAGAGGCATATGGGGGCTAATGGAGAGGCATATGGGGGCTAATGGAGAGGCATATGGGGGCTAATGGAGAGGCATATGGGGGCTAATGATGAGGCATATGGGGGCTAATGATGAGGCATATGGGGGCTAATGATGAGGCATATGGGGGCTAATGATGAGGCATATGGGGGCTAATGATGAGGCATATGGGGCTAATGATGAGGCATATGGGGGCTAATGATGAGGCATATGGGGGCTAATGATGAGAGGCATATGTGGGCTAATGATTAGAGGCATATGGGGGCTAATGATTAGAGGCATATGGGGGCTAATGATGAGAGGCATATGTGGGCTAATGATGAGAGGCATATGGGGGCTAATGATGAGAGGCATATGGGGGCTAATGATGAGAGGCAGCATATGGGGGCTAATGATGAGGCATATGGGGGCTAATGATGAGGCATATGTGGGCTAATGATTAGAGGCATATGGGGGCTAATGATTAGAGGCATATGGGGGCTAATGATGAGAGGCATATGGGGGCTAATGATGAGAGGCATATGGGGGCTAATGATGAGAGGCATATGGGGGCTAATGATGAGAGGCAGCATATGGGGGCTAATGATGAGAGGCAGCATATGGGGGCTAATGAGAGGCATAATAACAGTGTCATCCACAGATGCCCCCATAACAGTGTGTCTTCCACAGATCCACCATAACAGTGCGGCTGCGCACTGACGAGAGACAGAAAGAAGGGGAAAGAATCCGCGGAAGCAAGCAGAGGACGGCACAGCAGACGATTGAACAGCTTCTTTTGTAAGTAAATAGTTTTATTATAAATGTATCCCTGCATACCGCAATTCTCTCATATTTTGTAATCTTATTTATATATACTTATTTTGTTTTTGCCCCCCCATTTTTGACTGTGGTATCTTTGTGCCCCCCCTATATATTATTCCTAGAGTCGCCACTGCATAGAGGAGACCACATGGACATTTGAACACGTAAATAACGAACGTGCTATCACACGTCAAATAATGACGGATGTCATATTGTGCTCCAGTTTCCGGATGTGTAAACACATTCCCTCTAATCATGTAGGTGCAGTTTACACATGTAAGGCACGGGAAACATCCCGTCCTCCTTGCACCAAGAAATGTTTGTACCTTCTTTTTGATAGGAACATCGGCCCTCACCAGCCTATCTCTCAGGTTGGTGGGCCGTCTATATGACAGGAGAGGAGGTCTAGTGAGTACTTCAATCTTAGGGAAATTACTCTGTAAAATAGGCCAGTATTTTTTCAGTATACCGGCTATATCCCTACTTTGTTCAGAGTAGGTTGTTACAAAAGGAATCTGTTTAGATTTAGGTTTCTATTCCTCCTCCCCCTGCGGATACTGAATTCTCTTCAGATGTCTTGCTAGATTTTTTTGCGGGTACCCCCTCTGTCTGAACTTATTGACCATTTGTTCATATCTGACAGGTAGGTTTTTTGGATCCTGCACGATTCTCTTTACACGCAGTAGTTGACTGCGCGGTAGAGAGTCAATACAGGGTCTAGGATGGCAGCTCTCGTATCTCAATAATGTATTGCAATCAGTAGATTTGGTGAAGATGTCAGTAGACAATCTATCACCAATGATGGACACCATCGTGTCAAGGAACTGGACCTGTTTATTGGAGTGTGTTAATGTGAAAACAATCTCACTGTCCATATCATTCAGATAAAAGTGAAACTGCTCCAAGGACTCAATGTCCCCTCGCCAAATGAGGAAGATGTCGTCTATGTACCGCCACCACCCCAGTACTCGACCGAAGTGGTGGGATACATAGACAAGATCCTCCTCAAGTGACGCCATAAACACATTTGCATACGTGGGGGCCACATTGGACCCCATTGCGGTCCCACATAATTGCAGAAAGAACTGCTCCCCAAACATAAAATAATTATGTCTCAGGACCAGATTAAGAAGTTGAATGATAAAGTCACAACACACTCCAGAATATTCACTATGTTCCAAACATCTCCTGACCGCATTGACTCCCCGTTCGTGATCTATGGAGGTATAAAGACTGGTGACATCAAAAGATGCCACCAAACATCCATAGGGTAATCTTACTGAGGAGATTTTCTCCAAAAAATCCTCAGTGTCCCTAATATAGGACTTTGTGTTGATCGCATAAGTGCGGAGTATGCGGTCCAGGAAGATTAAAACATGTGAACAGATCGAGTCAATACCCGACACGATGGGTCTCCCGGGGGGATTCGTCAGGGACTTGTGTATTTTTGGCAATACGTAAATCATTGGCGTACGTGGATTCTCAATCAACAAGAAATTATATACACCCTCGTCAATGATCCCATGATCACGTGCCAAATCCAAAACATTTTTGATTTTTTAATATACTCAAATTTTGGATCACCTGACAATTCCTTATACACATTCTGATCGTTCAGCTGTCTCCTAATTTCACCCATATACCAGGATGTGTCCATGACAACAACCGCACCGCCCTTATCGGCCGGTTTTATGGTGAGGCTGCTGTCATGGCACAATTCATCCAATGATCTAATGTCAGCTGAGGTCATATTTGGATGTTGCAGAGGTGTATCAAGATGTCACTATGTATGAAAAGACTGTGATGTTATATAAAACGAATGCACATATGATTATGAAAAACTTTTTAATGTAAACTCACTATTTGTATATTGTTTATTATGCTATTACCAATTAGTCTGTTAATTGACCCACTAAGCATCATGGGTATAAATGTAGATGCTGAGACACCAATTGCTATGCTTGAGAAAGACTGCAATGAGCAGTTGAAACGTTGCACAGGGGAATAAAGCGGGTCGTTTTTAATCTTATCTTGGAGTGCTGCCTCTTCTTTGAAAAATCTACAACTTATTTGACCTTACAGCCAGAGGTTAGAGGATTTTGCACCCGGCTTCATCTGCAAGTAGTGCTGCTGCTCTCTCTTTGTATTTTATTGTTGGACTTGTTCAGCTCTGCACTGCCACTTTATTTCTTGATTACAACATGGACCCCCCCGATGTGTTCACATATACCAAAGAGGATGAAGACAGAATCCTACAGGGCTTGGTGAGTGATCCCCAGTTTTTATCAACTCCCACCACTGTTGATCTTAAAAAACAGTATGAAGCTGATGCCAAAAAAATTGCTTCCATGGACTTACATCTCATGACATTGGGTCAATACTATAAAGAACATAGAATTCCCAGGGGGATTCGTTCACAATTGAAACCTAACCTTTTCCCTGGTGGCTCAGCATGCGCATTGAAATTTGTGCAGATATCAAATAAATATGCCTTTGATATCATACTGTTGAATTTAGAGTACCTGCAACAGGAATTGGTGGAGGTGAAGGAGAGATATTTTAAAACTAAAACTGCACTTCAGTCACTACTCAATACAGAGGAATGGAATCAGTATGACCAAAATTGCACTCAATATCTGGATAGATTTGTTAAAGATCAAGAGAGTATTAAAAGAAAGAAATGGCTTCATGACTCAGAGTATTATGCCAGAGGGAGAGTATATACCTGGCATGAAGACACACAAAGGAGACAGATGCCACCATATCGTTCTGCAATAAGGAAACAACATCCACAATCTAACCAACATCAACAGCAACAACAACAACAACAAAATAATATGACAACAGCACCTATATTGGACATTGCACCAGCTTCATCTTTGCCTTTTTTAGTGGACTAAAAACTAGGGTCCTTGATACACCTCTGCAACATCCAAATATGACCTCAGCTGACATTAGATCATTGGAAGAATTGTGCCATGACAGCAGCCTCACCATAAAACCGGCCGATAAGGGCGGTGCGGTTGTTGTCATGGACACATCCTGGTATATGGGTGAAATTAGGAGACAGCTGAACGATCAGAATGTGTATAAGGAATTGTCAGGTGATCCAAAATTTTTGTATATTAAAAAAATCAAAAATGTTTTGGATTTGGCACGTGATCATGGGATCATTGACGAGGGTGTATATAATTTCTTGTTGATTGAGAATCCACGTACGCCAATGATTTACGTATTGCCAAAAATACACAAGTCCCTGACGAATCCCCCCGGGATACCCATCGTGTCGGGTATTGACTCGATATGTTCACATGTTTCAATCTTCCTGGACCGCATACTCCGCACTTATGCGATCAACACAAAGTCCTATATTAGGGACACTGAGGATTTTTTGGAGAAAATCTTCTCAGTAAGATTACCCTATGGATGTTTGGTGGCATCTTTTGATGTCACCAGTCTTTATACCTCCATAGATCACGAACGGGGAGTCAATGCGGTCAGGAGATGTTTGGAACATAGTGAATATTCTGGAGTGTGTTGTGACTTTATCATTCAACTTCTTAATCTGGTCCTGAGACATAATTATTTTATGTTTGGGGAGCAGTTCTTTCTGCAATTACGTGGGACCGCAATGGGGTCCAATGTGGCCCCCACGTATGCAAATGTGTTTATGGCGTCACTTGAGGAGGATCTTGTCTATGTATCCCACCACTTCGGTCGAGTACTGGGGTGGTGGCGGTACATAGAAGACATCTTCCTCATTTGGCGAGTGGACATTGAGTCCTTGGAGCAGTTTCACTGTTATCTGAATGATATGGACAGTGAGATTGTTTTCACATTAACACACTCCAATAAACAGGTCCAGTTCCTTGACACGATGGTGTCCATCATTGGTGATAGATTGTCTACTGACATCTTCACCAAATCTACTGATTGCAATACATTATTGCGATACGAGAGCTGCCATCCTAGACCCTGTATTGACTCTCTACCGCGCAGTCAACTACTGCGTGTAAAGAGAATCGTACAGGATCCAAAAAACCTACCTGTCAGATATGAACAAATGGTCAATAAGTTCAGACAGAGGGGGTACCCGCAAAAAAATCTAGCAAGACATCTGAAGAGAATTCAGTATCCGCAGGGGGAGGAGGAAAAGAAACCTAAATCCAAACAGATTCCTTTTGTAACAACCTACTCTGAACAAAGTAGGGATATAGCCGGTATACTGAAAAAACACTGGCCTATTTTACAGAGTAGTTTCCCTAAGATTGAAGTACTCACTAGACCTCCTCTCCTGTCATATAGACGGCCCACCAACCTGAGAGATAGGCTGGTGAGGGCCGATGTTCCTATCAAAAAGAAGGTACAAACATTTCTTGGTGCAAGGAGGACGGGATGTTTCCCGTGCCTTACATGTGTAAACTGCACCTACATGATTAGAGGGAATGTGTTTACACATCCGGAAACTGGAGCACAATATGACATCCGTCATTATTTGACGTGTGATAGCACGTTCGTTATTTACGTGTTGAAATGTCCATGTGGTCTCCTCTATGTGGGGGAGACCACATGTGACATGAAAACGCGTTTAAATAACCACCGGTTTTCGATAAGACGCAAAAGATTGGACCTACCGGTCCCTAAACATTTTGTGGAGTTTGACCATACTGAGAAAGACCTCAAATGTATGATTATAGATCAGGTTCAAAGGGGTAGACGAGGTGGCGACCGTACAGTGACCCTTAAACAACGGGAACTGCGGTGGATACATCGCCTACAGTCACTCAAACACAAGGATCTGAATGTGGATTTCAAGTGGAACATTATATAGAATGCTGGGCTCTCTGATGCCTTTGTGGGGTTCTGTCTTTGCCAAACTGGTTATGTGACCACCTTTTGGTGTCTAAATTAATAATTATGTTTCATCGATTTGATCTACTTTTTCTCTTTTTAGGATCATTGGGATCCAAAAGGGATTAATCTATTCCTCAAGTTATTTTCATGGTGGAGGAGGATGGCGGCGGTCACCTTGGCGGTATAGGTCCAGAGCAGGAGAATGGGATCCACACTCAAAATCATGGCTTCACATTGAAAGAAAAACGGATAAATCGTGAATGGAGGAAATTCTGGCTATAGGAGATGTATAGGGGGTAGGAGAGGAATGTGGGGATGCGGGGTGTGGACAACACTCTATACCCCATGATATTTGGGGGTATGGGGATGATCACCTGATAGGTGCGTCCTTATAGACCATACCCCCTTTTCTCCATAATATATAATATACGTTATGTCCCTTTTAAGGACCACAACCCTCTGAGATGCACGATTTGATATCCTTATGTATTTATAATTTTATATTCTAATCATCTGTAATAACCATGTAAATGGGTTTCTGATCCGATCATTCTCCTGTTGTGCTGGTTTGTTCCCAATAAAGGTCTCATTGCCGTGCTCTGACTGAACCTGGGGATGACGTGGTGTTGAGGGTAAGCGCTTCCTGGTTGTCAGGCAACGATCCATGTGACAGTGTCACATGATCGGGAGGCCGAACGGGGAGGCGCCGCCCTCCATTTCGTCATGCCTTGGGGGAGGCGCCGGGTTGCTGGTGTGCACATCGGGATAGACGTCACTTCCGGTTGCGTCTTTTCTTTGTGTACGCCGGTATCCTGGATACCGGGCATGCGCTGTGGGACCCCAGGGACACCGAGACGCTTGCCATCCTGACACTCCACGATGTAAGTTTTTTAACCATGCGGCGATTGACCGCACAATTAGCACGTACAGGTGTTCACTAGAGGTAAACACAAAGCACAAGGCACTTTATATATTGGGCAGTGTTGGTTTGTTTATTTGTGAATTTTTAAAACTGCCTATGAGATGTCACTATGTATGAAAAGACTGTGATGTTATATAAAACGAATGCACATATGATTATGAAAAACTTTTTAATGTAAACTCACTATTTGTATATTGTTTATTATGCTATTGCCAATTAGTCTGTTAATTGACCCACTAAGCATCATGGGTATAAATGTAGATGCTGAGACACCAATTGCTATGCTTGAGAAAGACTGCAATGAGCAGTTGAAACGTTGCACAGGGGAATAAAGCGGGTCATTTTTCATCTTATCTTGGAGTGCTGCCTCTTCTTTGAAAAATCTACAACTTATTTGACCTTACAGCCAGAGGTTAGAGGATTTTGCACCCGGCTTCATCTGCAAGTAGTGCTGCTGCTCTCTCTTTGTATTTTATATATATATATATATATATATATATATATATATATATACAGTACAGACCAAAAGTTTGGACACACCTTCTCATTCAAAGAGTTTTCTATATTTTTATGACTATGAAGGCATCAAAACTATGAATTAACACATCTGGAATTATATACATAACAAACAAGTGTGAAACAACTGAAAATATGTCATATTCTAGGTTCTTCAAAGTAGCCACCTTTTGCTTTGATTACTGCTTTGCACACTCTTGGAATTCTCTTGATAAGCTTCAAGAGGTAGTCCCCTGAAATGGTCTTCCAACAGTCTTGAAGGAGTTCCCAGAGATGCTTAGCACTTGTTGGCCCTTTTGCCTTCACTCTGCGGTCCAGCTCACCCCTAACCACCCGATTGGGTTCAGGTCCGGTGACTGTGGAAGCCAGGTCATCTGGCGCAGCACCCCATCACTCTCCTTTATGGTCAAATAGCCCTTACTTTCAAAGTTTGTCCAATTTTTCGGCTGACTGACTGACCTTCATTTCTTAAAGTAATGATGGCCACTTGTTTTTCTTTACTTAGCTGCTTTTTTCTTGCCATAATACAAATTCTAACAGTCTATTCAGTAGGACTATCAGCTGTGTATCCACCAGACGTCTCCTCAACGCAACTGATGGTCCCAACCCCATTTATAAGTCAAGAAATCCCACTTATTAAACCTGACAGGGCACACCTGTGAAGTGAAAACCATTTCAGGGGACTACCTGCTCATCAAGAGAATGCCAAGAGTGTGCAAAGCAGTAATCAAAGCAAAAGGTGGCTACTTTGAAGAACCTAGAATATAACATATTTTCAGTTGTTTCACACTTGTTTGTTATGTATATAATTCCACATGTGTTAATTCATAGTTTTGATGCCTTCAGTGTGAATCTGCAATTTTCATAGTCATGAAAATAAAGAAAACTCTTTGAATGAGAAGGTGTGTCCAAACTTTTGGTCTGTACTGTATATATATATATAAATAAAAAAAAAGCAGGCTGATGTACCAGCCCTAAAAAGGGCTTTTTGGGGTGCTGTCAGGACGCTGTCCTTACAGCAGATGAGTCTGTGGACACAGAACACTGCTCTAGCTAACGCTTTCCCTATTAAATCAGCAGCAGCAGCACTGTCTCTCCTCTCACTAAGAATGCAGCTTCCGAATGAATCTAAAATGGATGCTGTCCAGGAGGTGGGAGGGTCTGGGAGGGAGGGTCTGCTGCTGATTGGCTGGAATGTGTCTGCTGACTGTGAGGTACAGGGTCAAAGTTTGCTCAATGATGATGTATAGGGGGCGGACCGAACATTGCATATGTTCGCCCGCTGCGGCGAACGCGAACAAGCTATGTTCGCGGGGAACTATTCGCCGGCCAACTATTCGGGACATCTCTACTGGGCAGCCAAACTGGATTTGTAGCCACAACTAGCAGAGTTTGCCCTGAAAAAGCTGTCCTGCCCGGCCAGTACTGGCATCAGAACGGGTGTTTAGTGCAGCGGGGGCCATAGTTACCCCAATGAGAACTCGCCTGTCCTCCCAAAATGTGGAGAGACTGACCTTTGTCAAAATGAATCAGGAGTGGATCAGCCAGGATTTCCAACCACCAATTCCTGATGATCAGACTAGATCATGCATGGTGCCACACCAACACTTTGACAAAAGAGATCGGTTTCTTCTGGCTACCTGCCTCAGCTACTATTCTGATGCTGCCACCCGCCTGATGCCAAGTGCTCCTTCTTTCACCCACCTTCGTCAGTGGGTACTGGTATTGCCACCCACTGCCCCACTCTGTCAACGGGTCACTTTGTGGTCTCCTGATGCTGCTGCTGCCGCCATCTCCACACTATGTCACCTTGCCACTCTGTTGTATCCTGATGCTGCTGACATCTCCACACTATGTCAGCTTGCCACTCTGTGGTATCCTGATGCTGCTGCTGCTACTGCCATCTCCACACTATGTCACCTTGCCACTCTGTAGTAACCTGCTGCTGCCATATTCACACTATGCCACCTTGCCACTTTGTGGTATCCTGATGCTGCTTCTGCGATATCCACACTGTCACCTTGAAACTCAGTGGTATCCTGATGCTGCTGCTGCCATCTCCACACTGTCACTTTGCCACTCTGTGGTATCCTCCTGATGCTACTGCTGCCGCCACCTCTACACTCTGTCATTGGGCCACTCTGTGGTCTCCTCATGCTGCCGCCACCTCTAGACTCGATCATTGTGCCACTCGGTGGCCTCCTCATACTGCTGCCAACTCCAGATTCGGTCATTGCGCCACTCGGTGCCCTCCTCATACTGCTGCCAACTCCAGACTCGGTCATCGTGACACTCTGTGGCCTCCTCATGCTGCTGACACCTCCACAATCTCTCGTCGTCATGGAACTCTGGCCTCCTCATGCTGCTGACACCTCCACACTTTGTCTTACTGCCACTCTGGCCTCCTCATACTGCTGCCACCTCCACAATCTCTTTTCGTCGTGTCACTCTATGGCCTCCTCATGTGGATGCCACCTCCACAATCTCTCATCATTGTGCTACTCTGTGGCCTCCTCATGCTGCTAACACCTCCCCACTTTGGCAGAACGACAATCTGTGGCCTCCTCATGCTGCTGCCACCTACACAATATCTAGTTGTCGTGCCACTCTGTGGCCTCCTCATGCTGCTGCCACCTCCACAATCTCTCGTCGTCATGCTACTCTGGCCTCCTCATGCTGCTGCCACCTCCACAATCTCTCGTCATCGTGCCACTCTGTGGCCTCCTCATTCTGCTGCCACCTCCACAATCTCTTTCCATCATGCCACTCTGTGGCCTCCTCATACTGCTGCCACCTCCACAATTTCTTTCCATCATGCCACTCTGTGGCCTCCTCATGTGGCTGCCACCTCCACAATCTCTCTTTGTTGTGCTTCTCTGTGGCCTCCTCAAGCTGCTAACTCCTCCACACTTTGTCGTTGTGCCATTCTGTGGCCTCCTCATGCTGATGCCACCTACACAATTTCTAGTTGTCATGCCACTCTGTGGCCTCCTCATGCTGCTGCCACCTCCACAATCTCTTGTCGTCATGCTACTCTGGCCTCCTCATGCTGCTGACACCTCCACACTTTGTTGTCGTGCCACTCTGTGGCCTCCTCATGCTGCTGATAGCTCCACAATCTCTCGTCGTCAAGCTACTTTGGCCTCCTCATGCTGCTGACACGTCCAAACTTTGTCTTCGTGCCACTCTGTGGCCTCCTCATGCTGCTACCACCTCCACAATCTCTCATCATTGTGCTACTCTGTGGCCTCCTCATGCTGCTGAAATCTCCACAATCTTTTGTCATCGTGCCACTCTGTGGCCTCCTGATGCTGCTGCCACCTCCAGACTCAGTCATTGTTCCACTCGGTGGCCTTCTCATACTGCTGCCAACTCCAGACTTGGTCATTGTGCCACTCTGTGGCCTCCTCATGCTGTTTCCTCCTCCACAATCTCTCGTCGTCGTGCCACTCTGTGTCCTCCTCATGCTGCTGACACCTCAACAATCTCTCGTAGTCGTGGTACTCTGGCCTCCTCATACTGCTGCCACCTACAGACTCGGCCATTGTGCCACTCAGTGGCCTCCTCATACTGCTGCCAACTCCAGACTCGGTCATTGTGCCACTCGGTGGCCTCCTCATACTGCTGCCACCTACAGACTCGGCCATTATGCCACTCGGTGGCCTCCTCATACTGCTGCCAACTCCAGATTCGATCATTGCGCCACTCGGTGCCCTCCTTATACTGCTGCCAACTCCAGACTCGGTCATTGTGCCACTCTGTGGCCTCCTCATGCTGCTGACACCTCCACAATCTCTCGTAGTCGTGGTACTCTGGCCTCCTCATGCTGCTGACACCTCCACAATATCTCGTCGTCATGGTACTCTGGCCTCCTCATGCTGCTGACACCTCCACACTTTGTTCTGTGGCCTCCTCATACTGCTGCCACCTCCACAATCTCTTTCCATCATGCCACTCTTTGGCCTCCTCATGTGGCTGCCACCTCCACAATCTCTCGTCGTTGTGCTTCTCTGTGGCCTCCTCAAGCTGCTAACTCCTCCACACTTTGTCGTTGTGCCATTCTGTGGCCTCCTCATGCTGCTGCCACCTACACAATTTCTAGTTGTCATGCCACTCCGTGGCCTCCTCATGCTGCTGCCACCTCCACAATCTCTCGTCGTCATGCTACTCTGGCCTCCTCATGCTGCTCACACCTCCACACTTTGTTGTTGTGCCACTCTGTGGCCTCCTCATGCTGCTGATACCTCCACAATCTCTCGTCGTCAAGCTACTTTGGCCTCCTCATGCTGCTGACACGTCCAAACTTTGTCTTCGTGCCACTCTGTGGCCTCCTCATGCTGCTGCCACCTCCACAATCTCTCATCATTGTGCTACTCTGTGACCTCCTCATGCTGCTAACTCCTCCACACTTTGTCGTTGTGCCATTCTGTGGACTCCTCATGCTGCTGCCACCTACTCAATTTCTAGTTGTCATGCCACTCCGTGGCCTCCTCATGCTGCTGCCACCTCCACAATCTCTCATCGTCATGCTACTCTGGCCTCCTCATGCTGCTGACACCTCCACACTTTGTTGTCGTGCCACTCTGTGGCCTCCTCATGCTGCTGATACCTCCACAATCTCTCGTCGTCAAGCTACTTTGGCCTCCTCATGCTGCTGACACGTCCAAACTTTGTCTTCGTGCCACTCTGTGGCCTCCTCATGCTGCTGCCACCTCCACAATCTCTCATCATTGTGCAACTCTGTGGCCTCCTCATGCTGCTGAAATCTCCACAATCTTTTGTCATCGTGCCACTCTGTGGCCTCCTGATGCTGCCGCCACCTCCAGACTCGGTCATTGTTCCACTCGGTGGCCTTCTCATACTGCTGCCAACTCCAGACTTGGTCATTGTGCCACTCTGTGGCCTCCTTATGCTGTTTTCTCCTCCACAATCTCTCGTCGTCGTTCCACTCTGTGTCCTCCTCATGCTGCTGACACCTCAACAATCTCTCGTAATTGTGGTACTCTGGCCTCCTCATACTGCTGCCAACTCCAGACTCTGTCATTGTGCCACTCGGTGGCCTCCTCATACTGCTGCCACCTAGAGACTCGGCCATTGTGCCACTCGGTGGCCTCCTCATACTGCTGCTAACTCCAGACTCGGTCATTGTGCCACTTGGCTACTCATGCTGCTACCATCTCCACAATCTCTCGTTGTCGTGCTACTTTGGCCTCCTCATGCTGCTGACACCTCCACACTTTGTCGTCGTGTAACTCTGTGGCGTCCTCATGCTGCTGCCACCTCCCCAATCTCTCATCATTGTGCTACTTTGTGGCCTCCTCATGCTGCTGAAACCTCCACAATCTTTAGTTGTCGTGCCACTTTGTGGCCTCCTGATGCTGCCGCCAACTCCAGACTCGGTCATTGTGCCACTCGGTGGCCTTCTCATACTGCTGCTAACTCCAGACTCGGTCATTGTGCCACTCTGTGGCCTCCTCATACTGCTGCCAACTCCAGACTTTGTCATTGTGCCACTCTGTGGCCTCCTCTTTCTGTTGCCACCTACAGACTCGGTCATTGTGCCACTCGGTGGCCTCCTCATACTGCTGCCAACTTCAGATTCGGAGTGTGGCTACTCATGCTGCTGCCACCTGTACAATCTCTTGTTGTCATGCCACTCTGTGGCCTCCTCATGCTGCTGCCATCTCCACAATCTTTTGTCGTTGTGCCACTCTGTGGCCTCCTGATGCTGCCGCCACCTCCAGACTCTGTCCTTGAGCCACTCTGTGGTCTCCTCATGCTGCTTCCATTTCACCGATATGTCATAGGTCCGCTCTGTGGACTTCAAATGCTGTTCCCACCCTCCCCACTATTTTGCCTTTCGGCTTGGCTGACATCATGATTTATTTGACCTTTCTTCTGATCTGTCAGAAGGAATGAAAAATGAGATGCACAACAGATCCTGTATGAAGCAGCTATAAGGCCTGTATGGTCCCATCAGAATTGGCTTATGATTTAGTAGCTAAAAGCAGGAGTGGGTACAAAACACAGAAGACATGCAAATATTCCATTCATGTGTCATCTCTGTTTTAGATCCACTCCAGATTTTTTTTTGGGCATTAGCAATACTGATGGATTATTGAGCCAATGCTGACCAAGTGAAAGCGTGTGCTCCACAGACAGGATACTTTTTTCTGGCGGATCAGAGGAAGGGCAAATTAATCAGTGACGTCAACACAAACTTACTGATGACACCCTTTCCACTCTGTCCGGTGGGCTCTACTTGTATACTCGTTTAATAGAACAGGTTCTGTAGACATCTATGTGGAATCAGCTGGCGACGGTGTAAAAGGAGTGCGCTTCTTCTTGGCGCTAAAATCAACCTGTAAGGCTGAGTTCATACTTGAGTTATTTGGTCAGTTTTGGCCCCGTGAATGCCCAAATAAGTGAAGTGTGCAGTGATTCTAAGAGCGACGCCTGTCATCTGCATGTCATACAGACTCACAGTATTATTTCACTACGAAAGCACACTCCCTATGCGTGTTACTGCAAGGAACAGTGTTCTACACTAGTGTTGAGCACGAATATTCGAATAGCTAATTTTTATCGCAAATATCGGCACTTCGAGACTTCGTGAATATTTAGAATATAGTGCTATATATTTGTTAGATCTAATATTTAGCATTTTTTTTCCATCTGAATACATTATTCCTCTCTGCTTCTTGCTTGTGGCCAATGAGAAGGAAGCAATGTTAAATTCACAACAATACTTAGTGCACCAATCAGTAATCTGTAGTCAGACCTGCAAAAAAATATTCTAATCACTGCCGATTAGCGCAATCGTAAATATATTGGAGCACTTGACTCTATCTGCATATAAACCTTTTAGCAGCTTGAAAAATGTAGCCAAAGTGACCCACGCCTGTATTTCATGCTACGAATTCGCATTACGCGATTTTTACATTGCATTAAATAAAATAATCACAAATTTACGAATATATGATGAATATTCTACAAAATATTAGTGAAATATCGCGAATTCGAATATAGCCCCTGCCTCTTATCACTATTCTACACCACTATAAAGACTCTCAGCAGCCAGGAAATAGCCATTTTTAATGTAATTGGATGAGAAAATTTCTCCCGAAAAATTTGGTGAACCGTCAAAACAATTTTTTTTAAAATTCGCTCATCTCTAATGAGGAGGTAGCTGATCACACTTGGGAGCTGGGTGAATTAGAGGCTTCATCATCATCGGGAGAAGAGGGTGGCAGCTTGCCTGTGAGGCAGCGGTGGAGCCATCAATTCGCTACTGTGGCCGAGAGTCAGCAGGGTGGCAGCAGTGTGAGGTTGGTAGCCAAATGTGCCCGGGTAGACCACCCACTTCGCAGGAGCCTATCTGCCCGGGAAGTAGCGTTGCACAGGTTCACGGAGGTAGCAGCGGTTGCACTCAGTCAGTGCATAGTGGTGGGGGTAAAATCACCTACTCGGTGGTGTGGCAGTTTTTGTTAACCCCTTAAGGACTCAGTCCTATTTCACCTTAAGGACTTGGCCATTTTTTGCAAATCTGACCAGTGTCACTTTAAGTGCTGATAAATTTAAAACGCTTTGACTTACCCAGGCCGTTCTGAGATTGTTTTTTCGTCACATATTGTACTTCATGACACTGCTAAAATTGGGTCAAAAAAGTAAATTTTTTTGCATAACAAAAATACCAGATTTAACAAAAATTTAGAAAAATTTGCAAATTTCAAAGTTTCAGTTTCTCTACTTCTGTAATACATAGTAATACCCCCAAAAATTGTGATGACTTTACATTCCCCATATGTCTACTTCATGTTTGTAGCATTTTGGGAATGATATTTTATTTTTTGGGGATGTTACAAGGCTTAGAAGTTTAGTAGCAAATCTTGAAATTTTTCCGAAATTTACAAAAAAACAATTTTTAGGGACCACTACAGGTCTGAAGTCACTTTGCGAGGCTTACATAATAGAAACCGCCCAAAAATGACCCCATTCTATAAACTACACCCCTCAAGGTATTCAAAACTGATTTTACAAACTTCGTTAACCCTTTAGGTGTTGCACAAGAGTTATTGGCAAATGGGGATGAAATTAGAGAATTTAATTTTTTTGCCTAATTTTCCATTTTAACCCATTTTTTCCACTAACAAAGCAAGGGTAAACAGCCAAACAAGACTGTATCTTTATTGCCCTGACTCTGCCGTTTACAGAAACACCCCATATGTGGCCGTAAACTATTGTACGGGCACACAGTAGGGCGTAGAGGGAAAAGTGCGCCGTATGGTTTTTGGAAGCCAGATTTTGCTGGACTGTTTTTTTTGACACCATGTCCCATTTGAAGCCCCCCTGATGCACCCTAGAGTAGAAACTCCATAAAAGTGACCCCATCTAAGAAACTACACCCCTCAAGGTATTCAAAACTGATTTTACAAACTTTGTTAACCCTTTAGGTGTTGCACAAGATTTAATGGAAAATAGAGATACAATTTCAAAATTTCACTTTTTTGGCAGATTTTCCATTTTAATATTTTTTTTCCAGTTACAAATCAAGGGTTAACAGCCAAACAAAACTCATTATTTATGGCCCTGATTCTGTAGTTTACAGAAACACCCCATATGTGGTCGTAAACCGCTGTACAGGCACGCGGCAGGGCGCAGAAGGAAAGGAATGCCATACAGTTTTTGGAAGGCAGATTTTGCTGGACTGGTTTTTTGACACCATGTCCCATTTAGAAACTCCAAAAAAGTGACCCCATTTTAGAAACTACGGGATAGGGTAGCAGTTCTGTTGGTACTAGTTTAGGGTACATATGATTTTTGGTTGCTCTATATTACACTTTTTTGTGCGGCAAGGTAACAAGAAATAGATTTTTTGGCACTTTTTTTTTGTTATTTACAACATTCATCTGACAGGTTAGATCATGTGGTAATTTTATAGAGCAGGTTGTCACGGATGTGGCGATACCTAATATGTATAAAAAAATTTTATTTATGTAAGTTTTACACAATGATTTAATTTTTAAAACCCAAAAAATGTTTTAGTGTCTCCATAGTTTAAGAGCCATAGTTTTTTCAGTTTTTGGGCGATTATCTTAAGTAGGGTCTCATTTTTTGCAGGATGAGATGACGGTTTGATTGGCACTATTTTGGGGTGCATATGACTTTTTGATCGCTTGCTATTACACTTTTTGTGATGTAAGATGACAAAAAATAGCTTTTTTTACACCGTTTTTATTTTTATTTTTTTACGGTGGTCATCTGAGGGGTTAGGTCATGTGATATTTTTATAGAGCCGGTCGATATGGACGCGGCGATACCTAAAATGTATACTTTTTTTAAATTTATTTAAGTTTTACACAATGATCTCATTTTTGAAACAAAAAAAATCATGTTTTAGTGTTTCCATAGTCTGAGAGCCATAGTTTTTTTCAGTTTTTGGGCGATTATCTTGGGTAGGGTATGATTTTTGCGGGATGAGATGACGGTTTGATTGGTACTATTTTGGCAAACATGCGACTTTTTTGATCACTTTTATTACCTTTTTTGGGAAGTAAGGTGGCAAAATTTCAATTTCCTAATAGTTTTTATTTTTTTATTTTTATGGCGTTCACCGTGCGGGGAAAGTAACATGACCGTTTTATAGATCAGGTCATTATGGATGCGGCGATACCAAACATGTGTAGGGAATTTAATTTTTTTCATTTTTAATTAGTGATAAATGTGTTTTTTGATTTTAACTTTTTTTTTCACTTTTCTTTACTTTTTTTTTTTTTACAATTAAGTGTTTTCTCTACATCTTATTGTCAAGGAAATTTCGTTATACAACAAAGTAATATAGTGCATGTTTGGAGTTAATTCACTCCAAAGCATAAAACACCATTTGAAGACAACATATGTTGGTTGCAAAATTTCAAAAAGAAATAAACATTAGGAATCGAAAATAAAAGTAAAAAGAAAGACATAGGCTAAGGGTAGTGGGGCGGGGGGTGAGGGGAGTATAAACGGAACAAACAACAAAAACAAGAAAGAACATATAAGGAATACCAGTCATTTGGCTGATTAATATGAATAGCTGTCTTAAAGCAAAGGGTTATTATCAGTAATCAGTTTAACAGAATCATATATTCGGACTTGAATACAAATATGCATATTTTTCCGGGGTCAAGTAAATGTTCCAAGCGTCCCAAATATCATTGTATTTCGAGAGGTTTTGCGCCAGGGTCCATTTCAGCTTTTCAAAATCCCGTAACTTTAATACTTCCGATATCCAGTCTCTTATCGTTGGAGGATCTTGTTGAAGCCAAAACTTAGGCACCAATATTTTGGCCGCGTTAAGGAGGTGTAAACACAAATCGGTTCTAATAAGTATCTGACTAACATCAAATAGGCAAAACAAGACTAATTCAGCCGAAATTTTAACCTTAGACTTAAAAACATCATTAACGATATCATTAAATCTTTCCCAAAAGGAAATAATCTTAGGACAAGTGTACCAAATGTGTGTATAGTCTCCTATTCCACTATTACACCTCCAGCATAGGTTTGAAATAACTGGATTGATCCTGTGAAGCAAAGTAGGAATTCTATACCAACGTGTATCTAGTTTATATTGCATCTCTTGATATTTGTAGGATTTAGAGAAGGTAAGTGTCTTGCTTAACAGGAATTCTGTTTGTGTTTCATTAAACTGTTTGTCTCGTTCCTTATTCCAGCTTTCAAGATGGGGCGGGGTTGTGTCTGAGTCGTTTAATATTTTGTAACATTTGGAGATTAAATGGTCTCCAGGGGATTCGTTTAATAGTAGTCGATACAACGGAACCGTATCTAATGGATCAACATGATCCTTAAACCAACTTGTCAATTGAGCAGCCAATAAACCATATTGATCGTTTGTGATCATCTCCTTCCCAAAGTTGGTGATAAAGTCCTTTATGGGAATCAAGCGTCCCCCTCTAAAAAACTTTCTCACTTGCATTCTCGCTAATTTCTTATTTACTTTTAGAAATTTAGTTAAGGCATGCCAGTCATGGGGTATAAAGCTACAAAGAAAGGCTTTGGTATCTTTCCTAGTTGGAATCTTTAGGGAACGTATAATAGAGTGCCACTTCCCAAGTGTGGCTTTGGTAATTTGGTTATCCACCACAGCCAGATTTTTGGTATATTGAGGGGTCTTCCAGAGTAATGCAAACAGTGATGTCTTAACTGAGTCCTGTTCTAATTCTACCCACCTTTTGGTAGTAGGGTCTGGGATCCAATCTAATATTCTAGTTAGAACTGATGCTTTATAGTAAAGTTCAAAATCTGGGAGCCCTATACCTCCTTTTGATTTATGTCTAGCCAGTGTAGCATATTTGATTCTATTCTGTTTGTTTTGCCAAATAAATTTTGTCAAAATCGTTTTGAGTTTTTTAAAAAAAAACCACGGGGGATTTCCACCGGAAGTGTCTGAAACAAATACAAAAATCTGGGTAAAATTTCCATCTTAATTAAGTTGACTCTGCCGAACCAGGAAATCCAATTAGAATCCCATTCCTTCAATAGAGTTTCAGTGTTAGTCAGTAGGGGTAGAAAGTTTTTACAATACGTTTCTGGAAGGTCTCTATAAACTTTGACACCTAAGTAAGTAATAAAATTGGACGTGTGTTTTAGTGGGCTTCTTTTAACAATCTTACTCCATGTGCTAGCATCTATATTAATATTGAATAATTCTGATTTTTTATTCAAGTTAACTTTAAAATCCGAAACCTCATTGAACGCGTCAAATTCTTTGAGAATTTCTGGAATAGATGTCAATGGTTCAGTTATTGTAAGAAGTGTATCATCAGCAAACGCTGCAATCTTGTGTTCCCTAGAGTGGGCGGGAAAGCCTCTAATATCAGGGTTGTTTCTTATTTTCATTAAGAAAGGTTCTAAACATAGAACAAATAATAACGGGGATAAAGGGCACCCCTGTCTGGTTCCATTTGCTATCGAGAAAGGAGAAGACAGAGCCCCATTTGCTTTGACGCATGCAGAAGGCGAAACATAAAGAGACATAATTTTGTCAATTAAGATTTGTGGGAGTTTTACTTTATGGAGTATCGACTGAAGATAGTGCCAGTTGAGGCGGTCAAACGCCTTCTTGGCGTCAGTCGAAACTAGAACTAGGGAAACCTTTTTAGTTTTAGCTTGTTGAATCAGATGGAACACCCGGATGGTGTTGTCTCTGGCCTCTCTACCCATTATGAAGCCAACTTGGTCAGGATCAACTAAAAGGGGCATCAGCTTCTTCATCCTATCTGCGATCAGTTTTGCAAAAATCTTAACGTCTACATTTAGTAACGAAATAGGCCTGTAATTTACATTTTTTTTTTACCCAGACCCACTTGGTTCTTGAAGATCCAGTGGGTCTGATGTCTGTATAATACAGTACAGTACATTATATAGTGTTTTGTACTGTATTTTACTTACACTTTGTCTGAACAGATCTCGGCCTTTAGCACAGATCTGTTCAGCACCATGGACAGCAGGATGCCTGAGACGGCGTCCTGTTGCCATGGGAACCTTCCCCGTCTGCTCAGTAGTGGTCAGAACTTCGCAGACGGGGAAGGGTAAGGACGGAGCTGTCGGGGGGCTGTCTGGGAGCTCTCTCCCTCTCCATCGGGGGGCTGCAAAGGCACTGCAGCCCCCCAATGGGAGAGGGAGGGAGCTCCCTCTTACTGTTAACTTTTTCCATACAGCAGTCCGTACGGACCGCGGTATGGAAAGGGTTAAACGGCTGACATCTGCACAGGTGTCAGCCGTTTATACCAGGGTGTCAGCAATGTGATGACACCCTGGTATACCCACTGGCCACCAACAAATTTTCAAGAGGAGGCGGGCGGGGGATCGCGATCCCGCCTGCCGCACCGCCCGCCTCCCGCACTGCCCCCGGCACCACCCACCGGCAAAAAATCATGCAAGGGTGCAGGGGGGGTGGAAAATCTATATTTGAGGGACACTAAAGTTTCTGATCCCCGCGATCAGAAACTGCAGAAAGCGCAGCAAACCGCAGGTCTGAATTGACCTGCGGTTTGTGGCGATCGCCGATTGGGGGGGGTCACATGACCCCCCCTGGCGTTGTGACAGGATGCCAGCTGAATGATTTCAGCCGGCATCCCGTTCCTATTAACCCCCGCGGTGCCGGAATATTCATTTAAAGTTAGGACGTACCGGTTAGGACTCGGGAAATAGGGCGTACCGGTACGCCCTGCATCCTTAAGGGGTTAAGCCGCCAGCGGAGGTGAACATGGCCATATGTAGAAGCTGTGGGCAGAAGGTGAAGCATGGCCAGGGTGTCAATGTTGGCACCACAGCCCTGTGTGAACATATGCAGCATCACCATAAAGTGGCCTGGGAGAACCGTGGCTCCAATGTATTGGTCCTGCCTGCTGCAGCAACCTCTGCATCACCCAGTGGCATGCACCCGGCTTCAGGCAGTCAAGGCTCCACCACTAGTGTTGAGCAAGCATGCTCGGCCGAACTGCTGTTCGGCTCGAGCATTGCAGCGCTCGGCACATTGCAGCGCTCGGCCGAGGTGCTCGGCTGAGGTGCTCGGCCGGGTGCTCGGCCGGGTGCTCGATTACAATTTAATAAAATGAAAGTCAATGGGAGACCCGAGCATCAAACCAGGCACCCCCTGCTCTGATTAAAAACAATTCAGATTCTGCTGATTTGCATGTCTTTCCCAGATGCCCATGTTTATGCAAATGAGTTTTTACATGACAAAACTGTATAGAAAGGTTATTGAATATTATGTTAGGACAATCAGAAAACTTTTATGTCTCATAGTGCACAAGGCTGCCATTGTAAGGTATGCTGACTGTTATCTGTCTCATGGATAGATTGTTGACTTCCACATACCTGGCTTTTGACTTGTAGCCTTTGTGTGGTTGTCTATTGTATCTCATAGATAATAGGAGTCCAAGACACATCCAGCCATCCTCTTAATGCTGTTTCCAAACCATTTTGAATGGGTTTTCATCAATTTCTAACCTTTTTTTGTGAACCAGACACCCTCTTCTCTTCCGTGCAGAGGGTGCCTGGGGTTCTCCTATTTACTTCCATTATGCTCGGGTACTCGGTAGAGCACTCGAGCATACCGATGTGTTCGGCCAGAACACAGAAGCACTTTGGTGCTCGATCAACACTATCCACCACCTCAGCCGAAGGGAGCAGTCTGTCCTTCCCATCATGTGCTGGTCCTGATACTCCTGCTCCTCGCCCTCCTACTCCTTGTTAGTCGTTCCGTCAGCAATCGATCACCGAAGCGATTGCCAAGAGACAACAGTATGCGTGCACTCACCCAACGACGCAGAAGCTGAATGTGCTGCTGTCCAAGTTGCTGGTGCTGAAGTCCCTCCCTTTCCAAGTGGTGGACTCTGCACCTTTTAGAGAACTGATGGCTTGTGCCGAGCCAAGGTGGAGTGTCCCAATCAGTCATTTATTTGCAAAAAAGGCAGTACAAGCCCTGCACACACATGTAGAACAAAAGGTGGGCCAGTCCTTGAGCCTGTTGGTGTCTGCCAAAGTGCACGGCAGCGCCGACGTGTGGAGCTGTAACTACGGTCATGGACAATTCATGTCCTGTATGGACCACTGGGTGAATGTGGTTCCTGCACAGCCACACCAGCAACTTGGCCAGGTGATGCTGCTTCCGCCTCCACGTTCTTCATAAAGATATCAAATCCTGGCTTTCTCCTCGGCAACTGAAAATCGGAACCATGGTGACCGACAACGGGAAGAACATGGTGCCGGTGCTGTGTCAAGGAGAGCTGAGCCATGCGCCCTGCCTGGCACACGTGTACAATCTGGTTGTCAAGAGGTTCCTGAAATCTTCCACCCATCTTCAAAACCCTAAAAATGGCCAGGAAACTTTGCATGCACTTCAGCCACTCGTACACTGCAAAGGACACCTTCCATGAGCTGCAGCGACAGAACGGCCAATATAGGCTGATATATGACATTTCCACCCATTGGAATTCCCCCCTCCATATGTTGGACCGACTGCCCGAACAGAGAAAGGCCATAAATTATTTCTTGATGATCCAAACGGACAGGACTACTCCCCTGTGTATCTTTGATGTCAGCCTGTGGCAGCTCATGCAAGACACCTGCCGATTCCTCAGGCCCTTTGAGGAGGCCACGTTATTTGTCAGTCACCAGGACTACGGGATGAACAACATCATTCCACTGCTTCATGTCCTGGAACAGATGCTGGTAAATCTGTCTGGTCAGGGGACTGGAGACGTGGCGCCTAGATCTCATGGCCACTTGAGTGGCTAAACTGGAAGAAGAGAAGGAGGAGGACACTGGAGCACAAGCAATGTATAGAAAAATTGGTGGCTTTTCTACACAGGTGAAAGGAGTGGAGGAGCAGGAGCAGCCAGAGGAGCTACACTGCGATGAGGAAGACGAGGCAGAGGATGCAGACACACCATGGTAGTATGCAGTGGAGATGGAGGCAGGGAGTCCCTTCGAGTCACTTGCACAAATGTCCCGATGCATGCTCACTTGCTTGGGTAGTGACAGCCGAATTGTCACCATTCGGCAGAGGGATGACTTCTGGCTCTCTACCTTGTTGGACCCTCACTACCGGTCCAAAATGGGGTCTTTTTTTACACCCGCTTAGAGGGAGGACAAACTGAACTACTATAGAAACATCCTAAGTAGTCAGTTGTCTGCTGCCTATCTGCGCCATCTTCCATCTTCTTTCAGGTCTGACCGGGGGAGTCCTCTACACTCACGTTCCACTGCCATGGCTGCTGGGGAGTGGTAGGGTGGCACGAGCAGTACCAGCTCCATCAGCAGCCTGAGTCTACAGTGAGCAGCTTTCTTCACCCACGTAGTGAAGAAACTACTCACCAGCAGCAGCATCAGATAGACCTAGAGCAGGACCTGAACCAGCAGGTGGTGGCATACTTGGACAGCACCCTGCCACCCCACATAAAATATCCCCTGGACTACTGGAGAGCCAAACTTTATTTGTGGGCACAAATATGTGGTCGAGTTTGCCCTTGACAAGCTTTCCTGCCCAGCCAGTAGGGGGGCATAAGTGTGAGTGCTTAGTACAGCGGGGGCCATAGTTGCCCCAAAAAGAACTCGCCTGTCCACCCGAAATGTGAAGAGACTGACCTCTGTCAAGATTAATCAGGCATGGATCAGCCAGGATTTCCACCCACCAATGCCTGATGCATCAGACCAGATCTTCCATGGTGCCACACCAATACTTTGACAAAAGAGACCGGTTTCTTCTGGCTACCTGCCTCAGCTACTATTCTGATGCTGCCACCTGCCTGATGCCACACATCTGATGCCAAGTGCTCCTCTTTTCACCCACCATCATCACCGGGTACTGGTATTGACACCCTCCTCCACACTGTCACCTTGCCACTCTGTGGCCTCCTGATGCTGGTGCCACCTCCACACTATGTCACCTTGCCACTCTGTGGTCTCCTCATGCTTCTGCCACCTCCACACTATGTCACCTTGCCACTCTGTGATCTCATGCTGCTGCCACCTCCACACTATGTCACCTTGCCACTCTGATAGCAGGTACAACTAAAGGTTCTTTCTCCTCTTTATCTGTCAGCTGCCCTGCTTCTCTCTATTAAAAAAAACCACACTATTCTTCTATTGAATCTTAGCCTTTCCCTTCACTGTCACTGTTAATAAGCTTGATTGATTGATGTATGGCTGTCCCTGACTCCCTAAGATTGTTTTCCTGGCAGACACTGTAGCACCCAACCACCCTTTCTCACAGCCCAGCACAGAATGGTGTTCTGTTCATTCTGCCAGGGCACATCCTTGCCTTCTGTCGGCCAATCAGGGCAAGCCCTGCCCCCCACTTCCTCTAAGGGTCATGCAAGCATTTTTCTACTTCCTCCCTAGTGCTTTTTTCCTGCTGACATGTGCTACGCGCTGTTTTAGTGGATTTGTCTGAAACCAATCTGGAAAGATTGAGGTTCTTCTGCTGTTTGAAAAATAGCAAAGTTCAGACCGAACTCCATTCCGTCCAAGATAGTTCGCTCATCCCTAATCTCTTTGTGTTAAGGAAAGCAAAATAATCATAACTTGCTGCTTAAGGTAATAGCTATAGATTGGAGCCCCATTGCTTGATGTGCCCCTGATGCACACTACCACTCCATACAAAGCTATACAGGGTACAGAAACCGTACCACTCACTGTTTCTGTAAATTATATGGAATTGTATGGAGAAGCATCTTGCCTGCTCTGTATACCGTACAACTCCTCCCCATCACAGATATATATTGAATGTATCACATAAATTTTAACATTTATCAAATAGATCGGTGAAAAAAATGTTAATGGCTGGAATACATCTTTAACATCAATAATATTTGTCTTATCTTCTCATTCTGAACCAACAGCTGTTAACTATAATATGTTCATTTGCCATTTAGTTTACTGATATAATAAATGCCATGGTAAACCTAATATTTTATGTCCAACTAAAAGAATTCCTTGTCACTATTTGCTTTACTAAATGTATGTAAATACAATATATCCTCATCCTAAACATGAAAATTGGTCTGTTTGAGACTATTTAAAAAAATCCATAAAACTGGCAAGAATTGTAACTGAAAGATTTGCAGCTTAATAAATGCAGGAAGGGAATATAAAGCGTAAGGATAGACGTCTCATTGAAGGATAGGGTCCTGTTGGTCTACATTGCAAACTATTGGAACTATTTATGTGTTTGCTTTGTATTTTGTTTTACTGTTACTGCCTTGATTTTTCTGCTTTAATGCCTACATAAGTATGCAGTATGCTACATTGCAGAATTACTTTTTAAATCAGGCACAGGCATTACAAGTCTTGCTTCCTTGCTTTTGGCATACTTTTCTCCTGTAGTTATTATTGCTCATGAGCTCATTTCCAATCTATCTTACCTATTCTATGGCGCCAATCCTTTGTCAAAGAGCTTTTAGAATGCGTGACTTTTAGGGATGGGTTTGATTTGCTTCACAATGCAGTAGATTTATTTCTCATATGCTAAGTACTTTTTGTATAATTTATTTATCAATACATAATTTAAAAGGCTTCAAGACACATCAATATCTCTAATTTCATATCGAAGGTTAATGCAGGCATCTGTCAATGTGTGAAGAGTAGCTCAAAACTCCTATATAACTTTTTACTTCATGTGATCAATGAAGGTAAAGGTCTCCTGAGTATGCAAACCTTTCAATCTTTCATCACATAGATTTAGCTCTCTTTTCCAATGTCTCCAATGCCTATATTTTAAAAATTTTCAAGGACAAACCAAATATACTAATTACTCCATCTATACCATTTTAGCTACTGCTGGAAGAGGTGGTGATGGTGAACTCACTAAAAGTGTTCAAGCGGGGGATGGAGATGGGGCGGAGCTAGCAACTGTGCTGCAAGGCTGCGTTTTGCTGAGCTCCATTCATCAGCTTGGCTACTGGACCCGCATACCTTTCATGGTTTTTATTTGTTTTAGATAAATACCTTTACTTGCGGGGCAGCTCATGCTGCCACACTGTCAATTTTTTTAAAAATATCGCTCCTGCGTCCCCCTGTAGTTTTCCCGCTCAGTATGTTAATACTGAGCATCGGGACAGGGAGGAGGAGATGCCAGGGTTTCTCCATGCGCATCTCCTTTTCCCTGGCTGTGCGGTGATCCAATCACAGCGGAGAGCATCACAGCCAGGGAGAAGGTGAGTTTTTTGTTTCGCTCTCCGCTGTGATTGCATCGCAGCACAGCCAGGGAGAAGGAGATGCCCATTGAGAAACCCTGGCGTCTCCTCCTCCCTGTACCGATGCCCAGTATTAACATACTGAGTGGGAAAACTACAGGGGGGCACAGCGGGGCGCAGGAGCGATATTTAAAAAAAACTGTCAGGGTGTCAGCATCAGTACCCCGCAAGTAAAGGAATTTATCTAGAATAAATAAAAATGATGAAAGGTCCTCTTTAAGCCTGGAGACCTGAAATTTGTGAAAATCATCTGAGCAAGACCTAATGATACTGTACAGCCACCCAAGTGCCATAATCCAGGAAAAGGAATTGCTAAATTCCTGAAGAAACACACTAGAGCACCTGCAGCCAAAGAATCCAATATGGCGGTGGTGGACAGCCACGCTTCCAGAGAGGTGGAGGGTATGTCTGAGAGAGATACTGACAGAGGAGAGTCTGAGTGCTCTCGTTCCCTACCTGTGTCTAGGCGCTTCATTAACCCCTTAAAGACCATTCCATTTTTCACCTTAAGGACCAGGTCATTTTTAGCAAATCTGTGTCAATTTATGTGGTGATAACTTTAAAACGCTTTTACTTATCCAAGCCATTCTGAGATTGTTTTCTCGTCACATATTGTACTTCCTGACAGATGCAAATTTGAGTCAAAATATGCCTTTTTTTTAAAAAAAAAAATACCAAATTTATAACAAATTTGAAAAAATTTGCAAATTTCCAAATTTCAATTTCTCTACTTTTATAATAGATAGTAATACCTACAAAAATAATTATTACTTTACATTCCCCATATGTCAACTTTATGTTTGGATAATTTTGAAAATTACATTTTATTTTTGGGGACGTTAGAAGGCTTAGAAATTTAGAAGCAAATCTTAAAAGTTTTCTGAAAATTTCCAAAACCCAATTTTTTCTGGAGCAGTTCAGTTATGAAGTCACTTTCTGGGGCTTACATATTAGAAACCATATGGGAAGAAAAAAAGGGAAAAAAAAAGGAAGTTAATTCAACCACTCAAGGATCTGGAAAAATCCCCAGAGTGTGTGAAAGTTGGCGCCGACAGTGGTGGTACAAAGTGGTACAGTAGGTCCGAGTAGCGCAAGGAAGGCAGCTAAAGAAGTGTCCAATGAAGGCACTCCATGCAAAAATGAGATACACAAGGGAGAAGGTGAGTTGAAAGGGGTTCAACTGACCAAGTGAAATGGAGAAACATACGAAAGCGCCAATCCAAGCTGAGAGTAGGTTTAGAATGTACTGTCCCAGTGGTACAGTAGTACAAAATAAAGGGAAGATTAGAACAGACAGACAATGGTCACTTCCAGCAACAGCAGCAGCAGGAGATTAAAAACACAAGGTTAAAAACAAGAGATAAAAGCATGAGATAAAATGGATGGGCAACCTTGATCCCCGAAATGCGTTGAGCCATATACTGTACATTAAAGGTGATTTGATCAGAAGCGCTGTGCTTCGCTGCCATCATTCACTGTGATTCTACACACGATCCTGGCCAGGGGGTATCCGTCACAGGTGTCATGGGCTTATCCTGCTGACGACCCCCAAGTGAAGTAAGTGCCTCACTGGATGTTTCCCATCCATTTTATCTCATGCTTTTATCTCTTGTTTTTAACCTTGTGTTTTTAATCTACTGCTGCTGCTGTTGCTGGAAGTGACCATTGTCTGTCTGTTCTAATCTTCCCTTTATTTTGTACTACTGTAACACCGGGACAGTACATTCTCCACCTACTCTCAGCTTGGATTGGCGCTTTCGTATGTTTCTCAATTTCCCTTGGTCAGTTGAACCCCTTTCAACTCACCTTCTCCCTTGTGTACCTCATATTAGAAACCACCCATAGATCACCCCATTTTAGAATTTACACCCTCAAGCTATTCAAAACTGATTTTACAAACTTTGTTAACCCTTTAGGTGCCTCACGAGAATTAAAGGAAATTGGGAATAAAATTTCACATTTTTATCAGATTGAAATTTTTTATCTATTTAACATCAAGGGTTAACAGCCAAACAAAACTCAAAATCTTAAACCCTGAATCTGACGTTTACAGAAACACCCCATATGTGCTCAAATATTAATGTATGGGTGCACAGCAGGCTTCAGAGGGAAGCACCATATGGCTTTTGGAGAGCGGATTTAGCTGGAATTGTAATTGGGAGCTATGTTGCATATGAAGACACCCTGAGGTAGCCCTACAGTGGAAACCCCCAAAAAGTAACCCCATTTCGGAAACTACACCCCTCAAGGAATATTTGAAGCTGTGTATTGAGCACTTTGACCCATCAGGCGTTTCACTGAATTAGGAAATGCTTGGCTATGAAAATGAAAAATTACACTTTTTTCCAGAAAAAGTTGCTTTACACCCACATTTTTCACTTTCACAAGGGGTAACAGGACAAAATACACCCTACATTTTGTTACCCATTTCCCCACGAATACGCCAACACCCCATACTTCCTTACAGCAGGCTTCAGAGTGGAAGGAGCACCATATGGCTTTTGGACAGCGGATTTATCTGGAATCGTAATTAAGAACTATGTCGTATATGAAGGCACCCTGAGGTGGCCCTACAGTGGAAACCCCCAAAACGTGTCCTCATTCCGGAAACTACACCCCTCAAGAAATATTTCAAGGTGTGTAGTGAGCACTTTGACCTATCAGGCGTTACCTAGAATTAGGAAACGCTTGGCTATGAAAATGAAAAATGTAATTTTTTTCCAGAAAAAGTTGCTTTACACCCATATTTTTTACTTTCACAAGGGGTAACAGGACAAAATGCACCACACATTTTGTTACCCATTTCCCCTCGAATACGCCAACACCCGAAATGTGCTCAAAAAATGATGTATGGGCAAATAGAAGGCTTCAGAATGGAAGGAGCACCATATGGCTTTTGGAGAGCAGAATTAGCTGGAATGGAAATTGGAAACTATGTTGAATATGAAGGCACCCTGAGGTGGCCCTACAGTGGGTACCCCCAAAAAGTGAGCCTATTCGGGAAACTACACCCCTCAAGTAATATTTCAAGGTGTGTAGTGAGCACTTTGACCCATCAGGCATTTCATAGAATAAGGAAACGCTTGACTTTGAAAATGAAAAATGTTAATTTTTTCCAGAAAAAGTTTCTTTACACCCACATTTTTCACTTTCACTAGGGTAACAGGACAAAATGCACCCCATATTTTGTAAAAAATGTCCCCCCGAATACGCAAATACCCCATATGTGCTCAAAAATTATGTTTGGGGCGGAGCTAGCGCCTGCAGTAGATGGCTGCTTGAGTGAACGGCTCCGTACATAAAATCACCCTAACAGCTTGTTTATACCGCCTGGAGATCCAGCTATGGTAAAAATCGGAGGATCCAAGTCCGGTGACACCGCAAAAAAGATGGCGCCGGCCTCACCACGCGTCGTAAGCCGCTCGCAGAAAGAGCCGTTGGACCCGTCACAAGAGGGTGAGGTAGAGACAGATAATCTTCCTATCTCAAGATCGTACCTCAAAGACGCTCTAACCTCCTCTCTAGCAGCAGCTCTGGAGCCCCTAAGCACCAATCTTACAGCGATCAAACAGGACGTCCGACAAATCGGAAGAAGAGTCGAGGCCCTGGAAGAATCGCAGTCGGTCCTGGTGAGTCACCAAAGGGGGGTCGCTAAGAACCTAATCTCCATACAAAGCAACCTGAACTCCCTCTACTGCGCCATTGAAGACCAGGAAAATCGCGGCAGGCGCAACAACCTGCGCTTCCGCGGTGTGCCAGAATCGACAGCTGCAGGCGATATCCCGCATGTAATAACCCAAATCTGCCTATCCATCCTGGGTCCTAACTCAGCCCACGAAGTGATCCTTGAAAGGGCTCACAGAGCCCTAAAGCCCAAACCAGCTGCATCAGCCCCACCAAGGGATATTATATGCAAATTTATGAGCTTCCCGGTTAAAGAAGCCATTTTAACTAAAGCTCGCTCAGCAGGAGAGATTTCATGGGACGGATACAATATACAGTGGGATGCGAAAGTTTGGGCAACCTTGTTAATCATCATGATTTTCCTGTATAAATAGTTGGTTGTTACGATAAAAAATGTCAGTTAAATATATCATATAGGAGACACACACAGTGATATTTGAGAAGTGAAATGAAGTTTATTGGATTTACAGAAAGTGTGCTATAATTGTTTAAACAAAATTAGGCAGGTGCATAAATTTGGGCACTGTTGTCATTTTATTGATTCCAAAACCTTTAGAACTAATTATTGGAACTCAAATTGGCTTGGTAAGCTCAGTGACCCCTGACCTACATACACAGGTGAATCCAATTATGAGAAAGAGTATTTAAGGGGGTCAATTGTAAGTTTCCCTCCTCTTTTAATTTTCTCTGAAGAGTAGCAACATGGGGGTCTCAAAACAACTCTCAAATGACCTGAAGACAAAGATTGTTCACCATCATGGTTTAGGGGAAGGATACAGAAAGCTGTCTCAGAGATTTCAGCTGTCTGTTTCCACATTTAGGAACATATTGAGGAAATGGAAGACCACAGGCTCAGTTCAAGTTATGGCTCGAAGTGGCAGACCAAGAAAAATCTCGGATAGACAGAAGCGACGAATGGTGAGAACAGTCAGAGTCAACCCACAGACCAGCACCAAAGACTTACAACATCATCTTGCTGCAGATGGAGTCACTGTGCATCGTTCAACCATTCGGCACACTTTACACAAGGAGATGCTGTATGCGAGAGTGATGCAGAGGAAACCTTTTCTCCACCCACAGCACAAAAAGTGCCGCTTGAGGTGGGCTAAAGCACATTTGGACAAGCCAGCTTCATTTTGGAATAAGGTGCTGTGGACTGATGAAACTAAAATTTAGTTATTTGACCATAACAAGAGGAGTTATGCATAGAGGAAAAAGAACACAGCATTCCAAGAAAAACACCTGCTACCTACAGTAAAATATGGTGGTGGTTCCATCATGCTGTGGGGCTGTGTGGCCAGTGCAGGGACTGGGAATCTTGTCAAAGTTGAGGGACGTATGGATTCCACTCAGTATCAGCAGATTCTGGAGACCAATGTCCAGGAATCAGTGACAAAGCTGAAGCTGCGCCGGGGCTGGATCTTTTAACAAGACAACGACCCTAAACACTGCTCAAAATCCACTAAGGCATTTATGCAGAGGAACAAGTACAACGTTCTGGAATGGCCCTCTCAGTCCCCAGACCTGAATATAATTGAAAATCTGTGGTGTGACTTAAAGAGAACTGTCCATGCTCGGAAGCCATCAAACCTGAATGAAATAAAGATGTTTTGTAAAGAGGAATGGTCCAAAATACCTTTAACCGGAACCGAGATTCTCATTGGAACCTACAGGAAGCGTTTAGAGGCTGTAATTTCTGCAACAGGAGGATCTACTAAATATTGATTTCATTTCTTTTTTGTGGTGCCCAAATTTATGCACCTGCCTAATTTTGTTTAAACAATTATAGCACACTTTCTGTAAATCCAATAAACTTCATTTCACTTCTCAAATATCACTGTGTGTGTCTCCTATATGATATATTTAACTGACATTTTTTATCGTAACAACCAATGATTTATACAGGAAAATCATGACGATTAACAAGGTTACCCAAACTTTCGCATCCCACTGTAGCTATTCATCAGGATCTTGCCCAAACTACCTTGAAGAAGAGGAGATCCCTGAAGCCTCTGACAGATTGGCTTAGATCGCAAAATACGCCATACAGATGGACTTTTCCTTTTGGTCTGTCATTCTTTTATGAAGGTCGCAGGATCAACATCTCCACGTTTGCAGACCTAGATCAGGGTTACGACCACCTTAACATCAGTCCATTGGATATACAAAACTGGGACTTGGTCCAGGACTTATCATCCTTACCAGACCTGCCTACCCCTAATCTATGGGGAAAACAACGCACCCCAAGATCCTCCAAGAACAGGAGAGACGCCTCACATTCTACGTCTTGAAGACTACCCCTAGGAGAGTGAGATGGACTTTCGCTTATGTGTCTCATCTATGAGATCCATTTATTCTCTCTCCAATCCTTCTACTATATCTTATCCTTCTGACTCTCTCTCCTTTCACCTACAATTCTTCCCTTTTGCCCTACCTTCCCTACCTCTACCCATATTCCTGGATCTATATCCTGTCATAGGGTGATAACTACATGTTATTAATATTCCCCTACTACTCATTTACTCGAAGTTATGCGCACTAGCACATCTGCTTTCTTGTATAACTCTTCTTTTTTTTTCTTTGTTCTAGTTTATATTTTACATATTTGTTATGTAGATGCCTCTCGATTAGTGATGAGCGGCAGGGGTCATATTCGAATTCGGGATATTTCGCGAATATTTTGTAGAATATTTGTCGAAAATTAGCAAATTCGAAAATTTGCAATTTTTTTTTTTACTCAAAAAATCGCAAAGGTAATGATTGTGTAATATGCGAATTTTCGGAATTCGAATTTTCGGATTCAAATTTTTTATTGCAAATTTTTCAACTTACAACTATTAGACAAAGAAGATTATATCACTATATTAGCTAAATTGCTCTATTCGATTTTTTTCGAATATTCTCTATATTGCTATAACTTTGTTTTTTCGAATATTCGTAATATTCTAAAACAAGAATATATAGCAATATAGCGAATATTCAAAAAAAAACGAATATAGAGCAAAATTCGCAAACACTACTACTCCTAAAGTCCCACAAGCCCACAAGCCAGAAGCAGTGAGGGATCATGTGTACTGATAAAAAAAAAAAATTTAAAAACGAAAAAAAAAAATCTGAAAAAATTCGAATATTCAAAATTTCGAATATATATAACTATATTCGAAATTTTCGCGAATTTTCGAAGTACCTATATTCGCGATAAAAATTCGAAATTCGAATATTCGTGATCAACACTACTCTCGATTTGCCTCAACATTTCCTCTCAGTCAAAGAACCTTATAACTGCACTTTTATTGTTAACTTGCATTCATACAGATATACTTTCCATGGTACATAATTTTTGCCTTTGGAAGTTTGATTCGCGGTGGATCATCACACAAACTGAAGCGGGATGACAGACTTGACTATAGCCTCATTTAATGTAAAGGGCTTTAATGCCCCCTCTAAAAGGTGCCAAATTTTCTCACTTTTGAAAAAGAGCAGTTAAATCGCTATCCGGATCTGGCTCGCTCCAGTTTCCCTGTGTGGTTCCACTGCGGTTCAGGCTCCTCCTCTTCCAAAGGGGTTAGTATTGGCTTTAGCAAAAATACACTGCTCAAAAAAATAAAGGGAACACAAAAATAACACATCCTAGATCTGAATTCATTAAATATTCTTCTGAAATACTTTGTTCTTTACATAGTTGAATGTGCTGACAACAAAATCACACAAAAAAAAAAATGGAAATCAAATTTATCAACCCATGGAGGTCTGGATTTGGAGTCACACTCAAAATTAAAGTGGAAAAACACACTACAGGCTGATCCAACTTTGATGTAATGTCCTTAAAACAAGTCAAAATGAGGCTCAGTAGTGTGTGTGGCCTCCACATGCCTGTATGACCTCCCTACAACGCCTGTGCATGCTCCTGATGAGGTGGCGGACGGTCTCCTGAGGGATCTCCTCCCAGACTTGGACTAAAGCATCTGCCAACTCCTGGACAGTCTGTGGTGCAACGTGACGTTGGTGGATAGAGCGAGACATGAGGTCCCAGATGTGCTCAATTGGATTCAAGTCTGGGGAACGGGCGGGCCAGTTTATAGCATCAATGCCTTCGTCTTGCAGGAACTGCTGACACACTCCAGCCACATGAGGTCTAGCATTGTCTTGCATTAGGAGGAACCCAGGGCCAACCGCACCAGCACATGGTCTCACAAGGGGTCTGAGGATCTCATCTCGGTACCTAATGGCAGTCAGGCTACCTCTGGCGAGCACATGGCGGGCGGTGCGGCCCTCCAAAGAAATGCCACCCCACACCATTACTGACCCAATGCCAAACCGGTCATGCTGGAGGATGTTGCAAGCAGCAGAACGTTCTCCACGGCGTCTCAAGACTCTGTCACGTCTGTCACATGTGCTCAGTGTGAACCTGCTTTCATCTGTGAAGAGCACAGGGCGCCAGTTTCAAATTTGCCAATCTTGGTGTTCTCTGGCAAATGCCAAACGTCCTGCACGGTGTTGGGCTGTAAGCACAACCCCCACCTGTGGACATCGGGCCCTCATATCACCCTCATGGAGTCTGTTTCTGACCGTTTGAGCAGACACATGCACAATTGTGGCCTGCTGGAGGTTATTTTGCAGGGCTCTGGCAGTGCTCCTCCTGTTCCTCCTTGCACAAAGGCGGAGGTAGCGGTCCTGCTGCTGGGTTGTTGCCCTCCTACGGCCTCCTCCATGTCTCCTGATGTACTGGCCTGTCTCCTGGTAGCACCTCCATGCTCTGGACACTACGCTGACAGACACAGCAAACCTTCTTGCCACAGCTCGCATTGATGTGCCATCCTGGATAAGCTGCACTACCTGAGTCACTTGTGTGGGTTGTAGACTCCGTCTCCTGCTACCACTAGAGTGAAAGCACCACCAGCATTCAAAAGTGACCAAAACATCAGCCAGGAAGCATAAGAAACTGAGAAATGGTCTGTGGTCACCACCTGCAGAACCACTCCTTTATTGGGGGTGTCTTGCTAATTGCCTATAATTTCCACCTGTTGTCTATCCCATTTGCACAACAGCATGCGAAATTGATTGTCACTCAGTGTTGCTTCCTAAGTGGACAGTTTGATTTCACAGAAGTGTGATTGACTTGGAGTTACATTGTGTTGTTTAAGTGTTCCCTTTATTTTTTTGAGCAGTGTACATCATTCTAATACTGTTCACACATTCAGGATGCGGATGGAAGGTATATAATGCTAAAAGGGTGTATAGCCAACCAGGTCTATACTTTAATCAATATATACGCTCCCAATGTCAACCAGGCTTCTTGGTTCAATGATATCTACTCAATCATAGAATCCTTCCAAGAGGGCACGGTCATCATGGGAGGTGACTTTAATGTCACCCTGAACCCTATTTTAGACTCCTCAACACAAAAATCTGCTCTCTCACAGAGAACTCTCAATTCTTTTTGTGATAAACTCCATAACCTAAACCTGGTTGATGTTTGGAGAATATTCAACCCCACTGAAAGAGACTACACCTTTTTTTCAAACGCTCATGGTTCATATCAGAGATTGGATTACCTACTAGTCTCTAAAATACATCTCCAACTATGCTCTAAAGCCAACATAGATTCTATTCACCTATCTGATCACTCCCCAATTTTTATTACTATATCCACCCCTCAAATTTCTCCTAAGGCATCTAGTTGGAGACTCAACGAACAGCTGATCTCCTCAAATAAAAATAAAACCATAATCCAAAAAGCCCTCAATGATTTCTTCTCCTTAAATGATCTCCCTGGCACCTCCCCCCACATCCTTTGGGACACCCATTAGGCATACATACGTGGCCAACTCATTAGTCTAGGCTCTCATCTTAAAAAACGAAGAAAGGCCCGAATTGATGATCTCCTACTGGAAATATGAAAACTTGAATCTCTCCACAAAAAAATCCCTCTCTGACCAACACCTCTCAACACACTTCGCTCTGAACTAAAAAAACACTTAAACTCAATGTCGGCCAAATTTTTCCTCAATTCCCAATTCAAGTACTTTGCCCATTGCGATAAAGCATCTAAGTTTGTAATGAACAGGATAAAACAAAGGAAAACACACAACTATATCTGCAAAATCCATTAAAAAAACAGAGAAATAGCCGTAACATCTAAAGATATTGCCTCCCAATGCCAGGCTTTTTATCAGTCACTATATAACCTTCCCCAATCTATTCCTCCGGCCAATGTTCCATCCCGGCCATTAACAGATTTCTAGACACAGTCTCACTCCCCAAACTTACCCCCTCCCATAAAAAGATATTAGAAACTCCCTTCTCTTTTGATGAAATGAAAGATGCCATCAAACAACTCCCAAAAAATAAGGCCCCGGGCCCGGATGGTCTCTCTGCCCTCTACTATAGTACATTCAGTGATTCCATTGCCCCTTACCTACTAACTATATGCAACCAATCACTTGAAGGCATTCCACTTACCCTAGATATGACAAGAGCTCTTATCACCATTATACCCAAGCAGGGTAAGGACCCAGTTCAATGCGCAAACTCCCGCCCCATCTCCTTATTAAATCTTGACCTAAAACTCTTGGCCAAAATGTTGGCCAACCGTCTTTCCCCTATCCTTCCATCATTAATTCATGGTGACCAGACAGGCTTTGTGGTTGGCAGGGAGGGCAAAGATAATTCAGTCAGAATTCTCAACGCCATACACCACGCTACCAAATTCTCCCATCCCCTAGTTCTCCTCAACACCGACGTCCAAATGCCTTTTACAGAATTATATGGGATTTCCTACGCCTTACATTGGTGAAATTTGGCCTACCCACGCCTTTTATTGAAGTAGTCTTCTCCATGTACACCAATGCCTCGGTGTCGGTGCTGGTGAACGAAACTATCTCCCCTTCCTTTCCTATTAGGAATGGAACGCGACAGGGGTGCCCACTCTCCCCTCTGGTCTTTGTGTTGACTATGGAACCACTCCTTCAAACCTTCCGACAAAATGTTAAAATTGAGGGTGTTAAATTAGGGAATCACGAGCATAAGACTGCGGTGTTCGCCGACGACCTCCTACTCCTTACCTCTAATCCAAAAGTGTCTCTACCATTAATATACGACATCCTAGAAAAATTTAACCCACTGTCCAATCTTAAAATAAATATGAAAAAATCTCACATATTGAGCATAGAATTGAGTACTCAAACTTAAGCTGACCTTGCAGCCCGATCTCCCTTTAATTGGGATACCCCTTACATAACTTACTTGGGAGTCAAAATTGGAACTGATCTCACCAAATTATTCCAACTCAATTACCGTATTTTTCGCTTTATAAGACGCACCTGATGATAAGACACATCCAGTTTTCAGAGGAGGAAAATGGAGAAAAAAATAATTTGAACTAAAAGGTGGACTAAAACATTTTATTGGGATCTGTGGACGTCACACGGTTATGGGGGATCTGTGGATGTCACACTGTTATGGGGGATCTGTAGATGTCACACTGTTATTGGGGACCGGTGGATGTCACACTGTTATTGGGGACCAGTGGATGTCACACTGTTATGGGGGATCTCTGGATGTCACGCTGTTATGGGAGATCTCTGGATGTCACACTGTTATGGGGGATCTCTGGATGTCACGCTGTTATGGGAGATCTCTGGATGTCACACTGTTATGGGGGATCTCTGGATGTCACGCTGTTATGGGAGATCTCTGGATGTCACACTGTTATGGGGGATCTCTGGATGTCACACTGTTATGGACGACACACGGGAATCTGTGGATGATACACTATTATGGGGGATCTGCGGATGCCACTGTTATGTGATTATAACCCCCATCATAAAGAATACAGTGATGAGGGGAGTTATTCATATTAAATATGAACACTGTCCAGGGACTGTACCCTGGACTGTATTACAGTAGCTTACGGTAACTTATATGGCTACCATATACCGTAACCCACCTCATCCATAGGAATCCACCAGTACACTGCAGTATATGGGTGAATTCCTATGGATGAGGGGGTTATAGTCATTTTTAATATACCAATGACAGATGCGAATTACAGAACAGTACCTGGACACTGTTTATATTATGGTAAATATGACTATAACCCCCCTCATCCATAGGAATCCACCCATATTTAGCAGTACATGGGTGGATTTCTATGGATGAGGGGGGTTATAGTCATATTTAATATAGACACATGACTATTACAGAACAGTGTTTATTTTAAATATGACTATAACCCCCCACATCCATAGGAATTCACCCATATACTGCAGTATATGGGTGGATTTCTATGGATGATGGGGATTATAGTCATATTTGGCACACAGTTTTTAATTAGAATACCAAAAATTGCCTTAAGACGTCCTCACCTTGGGACTTAGGATGCAATCTACGGTACCCAGAGGGGGGTGGGGGGGTGTCATGTGGCACTGAACAGTGTACCGGTAGCTGATTGGTGGAGGAAGGGGGAGCAGGACTCACCACCAATCAGCACCGGACAAGTAGAGTAGGGGTGAGTAGAAACTGCCCAGGGGGATAGGAGAAATTGCCTGCCTGGGGGGAAGGGGAGAAGGGGGGGGGGGTCAGGACCTTTACTTGGATACAGCAGGCTGGAAAGTGCCTGACTGTATAGGGAGGGTGCTTAGGGACTGATGGTCCTCCCCCTTCCCCCTTTTCCCCTTAGGGGCATTTAGGAATCTGGCCCCGTCTCAGTAATGGTTAAGTAGGTTGCAGATTACGGTCATTGAGGGTTAATCCCTGGGGAACCTCCTTAGACAGGATGGGGGCGGTGCGGAAATCCTGAAGGTTACATATACCTCCTCTCTGTCCTGGTCACTTCCTCTTGCAAGTGGAAGCAGATTGGCCCTCCCTCCCTCCCTTTGCGGTTATTCTTGGGAGGCGGGTCGAAGTGCACGGTTCTGTTCAGTTATGGATACTTGGTTATTCTGTTTTGTTTTTTCTATTTTTAAGAGACCCTGCTGGGAGTCCAGCGGTTTTGGATATTGCTCCGATGATTCCGGCTTTGGAGAGCTGCGAATTTTGGTCGAGTTTATGAAGTCACAGCTGGCGGCATTTGAGTACAGCGGAGATATGGTGGTAGCAGATGGAGTAACTGCCCGCTGGGAGTCCAGCGGTTGGCAGACAGCTCTGATGATTACGGTTTAACTTGCCCGCTGGGAGTCCAGCCTTTGGCATACCGTTCCGATATTATGGTTTATTAAGGTTTGCCGCTTTAATAAAGAAGCTGTGGCCGATCACCATCCATCAATAAAGTGATACAGTTGTCGGTGTCTTTTGTTATGGGTCAAGGTTGGGTAAAGGGGCCAAGGGTGAGTTAAAGGTGGTAGCCCCTCCCCCTGTTACCCTGGATACCAGCAGTCTGGCGGCACTACATGGGATACAGAGATGCCGCCAGCCTGCAGGACACTGGGACGACATCGAGGAAGGAGGAGGTGAGGAGTAACTGCCGGGGGGGGGGGGCTTGAGGGGCGGCGCTGTACTACACAGGCTGGCGGCACTATATGGCATAAAGAGATGCTGCCAGCCTGCAGGACACTGGGACTACATGGAGGAAGGAGGAGGTGAGGAGTACGGTAACTGCCGGGGGGGGGGGGGGGGCTTGTGGGGCGGCACTGTACTACTCAGGCTGGCGGCACTATGTGGCATACAGAGATGTTGCCAGCCTGCAGACAGTTACGGTACCGGTCCGGACACTCCAGGACCAGCTCACATGGAGGAGATCGGGCGCAGCACTTGGTCATCAGTGAAACCGCCAGCCCGCTGCTTAGTGCCAAAACGTATGCACAGGCTGGCGGATTCACTGAAGGGTACCGTGAGTGCTGCCCACCCGTTCTCCTGTCCGTCCCCCCACCTGTTCTCCCATTGTTATATGGCAGCTCAGGAACAGTTAGTGAGAGCTCCTGAGCTGAATTAAGTTACACATTTCGGCCACATTCGTTTTATAAGACGCACTAACTTTTTCCCTCCACTTTGGAGGGGGAAAAAGTGCGTCTTATAAAGCGAAAAATTGTCCCATTATTACAATCCATGCAAAATCAATTAAATAACCTACACCTCCAGACACTTTCCTGGTTAGGACGTAAAAATATTTTCACTTCATTAGTAGAGTTGAGCGAACACCTAGATGTTCGGGTTCGAGAAGTTCGGCCAAACTTACCGGAAATGTTCGGGTTCAGGATCCGAACTCGACCCGAACTTTGCCCCGAACCCGAACCCCATTGAAGTCAATAGGGACCCGAACTTTTCGGCACTAAAAAGGCTGTAAAATAGCCCAGGAAAGGGCTAGAGGGCTGCAAAAGGCAGCAAAATGTAGGTAAATCCACTGCAAACAAATGTGGATAGGGAAATGAATTAAAATAAAAATAAAATAAATTAAAATTAACCAATATCAATTAGATAGAGGTCTCATGGCAGAGAATCAGGCTTCATGTCATAGCAGAGAATTAGGCTTCACGTCACACACCACTGGAACAGGCCATTGTCAGATATTTAGGCCCCGGCACCCAGACAGAGAAGAGAGGTCCCATTGCAGAGAATCAGGCTTCATGGCATAGCAGAGAATCAGGCTTCACGTCACCCACCACTGGAACAGGCCACTGTCAGATATTTTTAGGCCCCGGCACACAGACAGAGGAGAGAGGTCCCATAGCAGAGAATCAGCCTGGGGCGTGTCTGGTTCCTGCAGCCACAGAGTGAGGAGGTGTTTCCACTAAGCTCCTGGAACTTCCAGTGCGGGCCTCTCTGGGGAGTTTTCTAACATCTGCTCCCCAGGAGGAGCTCCAGGCTTGCGGGGAGTTTTCAACACCTCTCCCCAGCCCAGGCCCTGCCTCTCCTTAGGGAGTTGGTGGAGGCCTGGAGCTATGTCTCCAGTTGGGACACAGGATCCTGCTTCCCGGGGTAGGCCGGCGGGAGGTAGGGGAGGCGAGTTACCGGCCTCTGCACCATCATCCGTCTCAGCGGTCAGAAGATCGAGCAAGGGTCATGCTGTGGTGTCCCCTGCAGCCCCTGGGAGCGGGGCTGTGAAGACCACCAGCAAGTCCGGGAGGGTGGATGGTAACCCTGCAGGTGAGCGGAGTGTTCCTTGGGGTGGGCCAGGGAGGATGGAGACTGACTGGGGCATCAAAAGGCCCCAGGAATCGGTCTCCATGTACAGCTCCCGTATTGCGGCCTACCTCAGGGAATATGAAGACGCTGGCAAAGCCTTAAAAAAGCTCAGAAGCGACATAAAGCTGGAAAGAGTAAAGGCGGACAAGGCTTCAAAAAATAAAAGACCTGAGATATCAGAGAAGATAAAGGTCCTAAAAGAAAAGATAAAACAAATGGAAGCAAGGAGGGCAATTATACTGGAAAGTAGTAGTCCCTTCCAAGAAAAACTTGAAAACGAGGAAAGATTTTTCGTCATGGCCAAGGGAAGTCTGCAAATGGCTGACCCCCCAGACGATGAGGAAGAACCAGAGGCAGAGAAAAAGGCAGAGAGAAAGACAGAGAAAGAGGAGCAGGCTGTGATGTTGTGATAGATCACTGTGACCTTTAGCCTCTTTCTCCTGATGCATGATGGGGGAGGAGGAGCTGTACCAGGAAGTCAGACGGTGTGTGAGGGGAACTGGAAGCAGACACATGAGGCTGAGAAGGGATTACATCTGATAAGGACAGAAGCTGTTTGGAATAAGACTCCTCCATGTAAGAATGCCATAATGTTCTGAGTAATAAACCTTGCTCTGGTTAAGTAGTACATCGGCCTGTGTGTGTAACTTGCTGAGCAGATACTGGCAGCATTGCCAGCAGTACCTGAGAGACACAGAGTGTCCAGGGGACATAACAGTGGCGACGAGGATTGTGGATTTTAGCACACATGGCCTTCATAGGGTTTATTCAACCATTTGATCCTGCAGCTGAGTCATGGATCTCCTGGGTGGAGAGGCTGGAACAGTATATGGAAGCAAATAATGTGACTGTTGAAAAGAAAGTTGCAGTTTTTCTCACTGCATTGGGTCAAGCTGCATATGGAACCCTCAGAGACCTTGTTTCTCCAGACAAGCCAGCCTCTAAGTCCCTGCCTGAGTTAATTCAGACGCTACATACACACTACAACCCGAAGCCGTTAGAAATCGCAGAGCGGTTTAAATTCTACAGTAGAAGGCAGCAGGCCGGGGAGGATATAAAGACATATATCATTGCTTTACGTAAACTAGCTGCCACTTGTCAGTTTGGAGACTACCTACAGACGGCTCTCCGTGACATGTTCGTCATGGGACTCTGCGACCCAGCCATACAGAAACGTTTACTCACAGAACCCGACTTGACTCTGACGAAAGCCACTGACCTTGCTACGGTCATGGAGTTGGCAACACGGGACGCCACCCTACTGAAGGCACCACCTACAACTCCTGCAAGCCAGGGTGAGGAAATATTCCACACTGCTATCACTCAACGCTCGAGACGCCCGTCCCCTGCCACTCAGCTTAAACCTCGCCACCCTAATTCTTCTGTCTCTGGGACCCCGACTTGCTACCGTTGTGGTAACACTACTCACAGTGCGCCGGCTTGCAAGTTCAAGGATGTCGTTTGTTTTCGCTGTGGAAAGACTGGTCATATTGGGCGCGTTTGCCGCAGCTCTCGCTCCCCGAACGCTACCACAAAAGATAGACGTAAACAGACATTCCGTGTGGATATGGACAATAACGGTTTTAGCTCTGATGAGGAGACATGTGTCCAGCATGTTGGACTGTTTCGAGTAACTGGGAGTACTCCTGCGATTAAAGTGGATGTCACACTCAATGGCTGTCCTGTCTCCATGGATGTTGATACAGGGGCAGCTGTGTCTGTCATTTCATGGACTGATTTAAAGGCATCGGGTCTGTCCCTGCCGCTAAAACCTACAAAGCTCACACTACAAACCTACAGCAAGGAACTACTACAGCCCTTGGGTTATGTAAAACCCCTTGTTACATTAGGCAACCGCAGTCAAAGTCTACGCCTTTATGTTGTAAGGAATGGAGGTCCTCCGCTGTATGGAAGGGACTGGATCAAAGCCCTGGGCATGCCTCCTTTTACCATTGCCCAATGTACATTGCTTTCTAAAGTAGACCATTGGGTTGAATCCCTGAAGTCACGTTTTAAAGAGGTTTTTGAGGACTCTTTGGGCACCGTAAAAGGAAAGATGGCCCACCTCCTCTTGAAGCCTGGTGCTACACCTCGTTTTTGTAAGGCAAGATCAGTACCTTTTGCCTTGCGGAAAAAAGTGGAAGCAGAGCTGGACCACCTATTGGCTGAAAAGATCATAACGAAAGTGGATAGAAGTGAATGGGCATCACCAATTGTGCCTGTCAAGAAAAAGAATGGAGACATTAGGATTTGTGGTGATTTCAGGGTAGCTCTGAACAACCAACTTCTTGTGGATCAATACCCATTGCCTCGACTTGAAGATTTATTTGGCTCACTGGCTGGGGGGCAAAAGTTTACAAAAATAGACTTAAAGCAAGCTTACCTGCAACTGCAAGTACACCCAGATTCACGCCATCTGTTGACCATTAACACTCATAAAGGATTATTCCAGTATAACCGCATGGTTTTTGGCATAGCCCCAGCTCCAGCCATCTGGCAGCGGATCATGGATGAGGTACTGGCAGGAATACCTTTCACCCAATGTCTACTGGATGACATGCTCATCACTGGTCCCACTGATGAAGAACACAGAAAGAATGTTGAAGCTGTGCTAGAGAGACTCCAAAAGTATGGTTTACGTGTCAATCTTTCAAAATGCGAATTTCTCAAGTCTCAGCTGGAGTTTTGTGCCCACACGGTGGACCGACATGGGTTACACACTACTGAAGAAAAGGTTAAAGCCCTTACCCATGCCCCTACCCCCCGGAATGTCACCCAGCTCAGGTCTTACCTTGGCCTCCTAAATTACTACCACCGTTTCTTGCCGAACCTAGCACACCAGCTCTACCCATTACATCGCTTACTGGATGCAAGAGCTAAATGGATATGGACAGACAAATGTGAAGAAGCTTTTCGGCTTTCTAAAGAACTCATTCTATCTTCTCGAGTTCTGGTCCACTATGATTTAAAGAAACCCGTCATCCTGGCTTGTGATGCCTCGCCTTATGGACTGGGTGCCGTGCTTTCCCATGTCATGCCGGATGGCACGGAGCGCCCCATTTCTTTTGCCTCCAGGTCTTTAACCTCAGCGGAACAAAACTACTCCCAGATTGACAAGGAAGCTTTGGCCATTGTATGGGCCACAAAAAAATTTCACGCGTACATCTATGGTCGGGAGTTCACACTTATTACTGACCACAAACCTCTGTTGTCAATACTGAACCCTCAGAAAGGAATTTCTACAACAACTGCATCTCGCTTACAAAGGTATGCTTTATTTTTAGGAGCTTATGCTTATTCTATCAGATACCGCTCCCATGATACCCATGGCAATGCAGATGCTTTTTCCAGATTGCCACTAAGAGATGACCACCCACTAAGAGAGGTACGTGTAGTGGAAGTACACAGGCCACAATCTTGCATGTCCACCTCCCTGATTGCCAGACATACAGCCACAGATCCTTTCCTGTCTCAGATATTCTCTTATGTTCAGACTGTATGGCCAGAGAGAGTTTCAGGTGAATTTCGTCCGTACTTTGCCAGAAAATGTGAGCTTGTGACTAATACTGGTTGCCTACAATGGGGCAATAGAGTGATTGTACCCCAGTACTTGCAATCAACCATGCTAAGGATACTGCATGAAGGCCATCCTGGTGTGGTGCGCATGAAGCAGCGAGCCCGGAGCTATGTTTGGTGGCCACAAATGGATACAGCAATTGAAGATTATGTTGCTCAATGTCCTGGGTGCTGTCAAGCCCAGCGACCCCAAAAGAGAGGAACCCTGCAACCTTGGCCATGGCCAACAGAACCGTGGTCCAGACTCCATCTTGATTTTGCTGGCCCCATCCAGGGTAAAATGTATTTGATCGTGGTAGATGCGCATTCAAAATGGCCGGAGGTTTTTCTAATGCCTTCTATTACCTCAGCTGCTACCATTCTAGTCTTAAGGAAGCTCTTTGCTCAATATGGCTTGCCAACAGCCATAGTCTCCTACAATGGAACTCAATTTACATCGCATGAGTTTCAATCCTTCCTTAGTGGCTTGGGCGTCCAACACTACAAAACAGCTCCTTATCATCCAGCTTCAAATGGGCTGGCAGAACGATTTGTGCAGACATTTAAGAAGCACTTACTGTCCACTCTGGACCAGGTTGGACTGTCAGAAGAGAAGCTGCTGGAATTCTTGATCATGTACCGTAACACGAAACACGCTACTACTGGGCTGTCACCGGCTTTTCTTATGTTTGGCAGGCATCTCCGCACCAAACTTGATTTAGTTCGTCCGCAGGAACAGTCACCAACACCTCCTCCGCCGGGCCGTCTGGGATTCCGTGCCGGTGATCTTGTATGGTCTCGGAATTATAGAGCTTTGCCTCCTTGGCTTCCGGGCGTTATTGATGGAACTCTTGGCAGAAGAATGTACCTTGTCCGCCTGGAGGAAGGCATTTGTGTTCGGCGACACCTTTCACAATTGAGGAAACGCATTTGCCGGCCACTAGTGACAAAACCGACCCCTCTTTCTAACCACCCACCAGAGTCTACTCTGAACTCTGCTGGTGACATATGGCATGGTATCTGGCATGATCCCACAAGTTTACAACCAAACCCTGAACTGGTTGGTGACCATATTCCTGAGGAGCCCGGACATGTGCCTGGAGTTACAGAGACTGATTTGTCTGTGGGACGCCCACTGACATCTCCAGAACCCTTGACTGACTCTATCCCTCCCGGTGCTGTGCCTCTGCGTAAGTCTACCCGTCAAAGACATCAAACGCCTCGCTGGCAAAGTGCTGAAATCTTACGGGACACATTGGAGGTCAGGGAACAGAGACAAAGGGCTCATGAAGTGCTGCGGAAATCACAGAACTGAGTTGGAGATACTACTTGCTGAACTGATCTCGCTTGCCTTGTTATGTTATGTGTTCAACATTTTGTTCTCTTGTTATGTTTTTTTTTTTTTTTGGGAAGGAAAGGAGGTGTGATAGATCACTGTGACCTTTAGCCTCTTTCTCCTGATGCATGATGGGGGAGGAGGAGCTGTACCAGGAAGTCAGACGGTGTGTGAGGGGAACTGGAAGCAGACACATGAGGCTGAGAAGGGATTACATCTGATAAGGACAGAAGCTGTTTGGAATAAGACTCCTCCATGTAAGAATGCCATAATGTTCTGAGTAATAAACCTTGCTCTGGTTAAGTAGTACATCGGCCTGTGTGTGTAACTTGCTGAGCAGATACTGGCAGCATTGCCAGCAGTACCTGAGAGACACAGAGTGTCCAGGGGACATAACACAGGCCATGGACACTGGGATTACAGCTGAACAGGTGTGCCTGCCTCTCACAAGCTCAGAAGATGAATTTGAAAGTGGAAGTAGTGGAGTCGGGGGAGGGCTCATGGCTGAGATTAAACGCCTGGAGTCACCCCGGCTCCACGAAGGCAGTTTTTTGTTTGGAGAAGAACTTCCAGATGAGGATGATGATATTGAAAAGAAAAAAAAGAAGGGAAAAAAGAAGAAAGAAAAAAGCAGAGTGGAGGTGAGATATGTGTATGTTTCTCACCCCCAGAAATCCGGGCAGGCTGAAAAGGCTGCTTGGATTGCAACCCCCACCATCCTCCCAGCCCCGGTATCTGCTGTGGAACCGGGCGACGGAAGTGGGGAGAAAAAACACGAGGTGTCCAAGATGGCGGAGGACGCCGTCCTCACTTGCAGTAGTGGGGGCGGCCCGAGAGAAGGAGGGACTGAAAAGTCCAACACGCAGGCATTGAGGGCGGCGAGTTCGGAGGGTGGAGGGGGCTTTCCGGTGACGCGGCTAACCCCGCCCGTCCCCGCCGCGGTCCTAAACACGCTGAATGGGTGTGTGGTGGACCTGCGGCGGAGTGACGTGGTGGGGGCGGCTGCCGTGGCCGGCGCTCCTCCGCTCTCTCCCATAAAGAAGGCTCCAGGTTTCCCTGTTTTCTCCTCCGGTCCCGCTGCTCCGGTGGTGCCCGTTGCTCCGCCCTCCTGCGCCACAGTGTTGGTGGCGGAGAGCGGTGCTACGGGGGTGGTGGGCGGGCCGGGGAGCGTGTCTGTCGGTGTGTCCCTGGATGAGATTGAGAGCGCTCCTAAAGGACAATTTGGGAGTAAAAAGCATCGGCTTCCGAGCGCAGTGGTGCCACGGCACGGCGCTTCTCAAGAAGAACAATTGTTAGGAGGAGGGGATGTGTCCCCCCCTCCTCCATGGCCGCCTATGTGGCCACCGGTGTCATTCCCTCCGCTTCTGCCTCTGCCCCCGCCCCCAGCGCTGAATCAAGCGCGGGGGAGGTGGGGGTAGTGACCACCAGTGCCCAGGTTCTGTGTGGGGCAGGTGGTAGCAGAGGTGGTAGCGGAGGGAAGGATAAGAAGGGTAAAAAGGATAAAAGTGATGATATAAATAAAAGCAATATAAATAAAAGCAATGTAAATGATGTAAATAAAGTGTCAGCTGGCCCAGCAGTGTGTATGGGGTCTGATGTGATTGAGATAGTCCCTGTAAAGGTGACTACTGAAAAAGTGGTCACCCAAAAGGGTTGTGGAGGGGGTGTTAGTTTAGGGGTCGCTCCGGGTCCCGATGGGGGGGTGAATGCGGGGGGTTGCCCTGCTGCTGGAAAAGTGGCGTGGTTCCCCCGTGTGGCCCCCTCAGAGGGATCCAGTGCGACAGTTGAGGCAGGTAGAGGGGGGGGAGCCGGTTCTGCTGCCCCTCCTGCGTCCGTGGCGCCTGGCAGAAGTTATGCCAGTGTGGCTGCGGCCGTAGGGGGGGAGGGGCTGGCCTCTTTGGCTTCCTCACTCTCAGGGCCGGGTAATGGTGACTTGCAGCGGCGACTGATGGAGGCCCTCAAAAAGGGGGAGAGCTCCTTTTCTGTAGAGGGAGAGAAGGTGGAATGTTCATTCTGGTTCAACAGACATGGCGTTCGGACCTTCCGAGAACAGAACGGGGGCGAGACCACCGGCTCTTCACCCACAACCGGCCCTGGAGCCAGACGGAATGTGGTCTGTCTCAAGTGGAGTAGCGATGAAGCTTGCCCTACTAGAAAGAGGGTAGTGGAGCTCCTGCTTGGGATGGGTTTCAAGGCTACTGACATCTTTGCCTTGATCCATCCTTTTGGCTCCAAGGAGTTTGACATCAGCTTTGTCCGGCCGGAGGGGCTTGAGCTCTTCTGGTCCGGATATGAGCTGGTGAAGAACATGCCGGACTGGCGTGGTTTCGTTGCAAAAGCGATAACCCGCCAGAGTAAGGTCAAGAGAGTGACCGTTCTGACCCGTAACGAGTCGCTCTCTTGTATTGACATCATGACCTGGCTGGGAAGGTACGGAGAGGTCCAGGGAATACCAGCTAAAAACCTGGACGAGTTTGGCATTTGGTCGGGTGCCTGGACGTTTAATATCAAGCTTAGGCATCTGGGCAGTACAGTTTCCCACATTCCATCATCTGCCTTTATCGGCCGAGACAGGATCTTGGTTTTCTACAGGGGGCAGCCTAAGCTCTGTCACAAGTGCGGCAGCCCCACACACTTCAGCGCCAGCTGCCAAGTGCAGAAGTGCGCGTTGTGTGGGGGGACAGGTCATCTTGCTGCATCTTGTGAGGAGATTAGATGCAACCTGTGTGGGGAGCTCGGGCACCCCTTCAGTCGCTGTCCTTTCTCTGAGGCCAATGCGGCCCGAGCTCATGCAGGAGCGGGCCGGGAGGTCCCTTCGGCTGAGGCGGGTACTGGCAAAAGCAGTGGAGTTAAGGGGTCAGTGAGGAACCGGAACAACCCGTCCCGGCAGAGGCGGGCAGAGAGGCGTCAGGCAGAGCGGGAGGGGGAGGAACCCCGTCCTGGGGTGATGCCCACTCCTTCCCAAGCGACTGCCCCTCCTGAATCCGAGACCCTAGGGGGCAACGAGCTGGAGGAAGAGATTGAGAGACTGGACCGGGCCGAAGAGACTCTGTCCTCGCACTACGAAAGTGCTGCAGAGGGTAGTGGGGCAGAGTCCCAAAGTAAACGGAAACGGCGTACTAAAAAAAGATCTAGCCCGACCAAAGTCGCCAAGGAAGGTGTAACCGGCTCCCCTCTGGAGCTCTCCAACCGGTACCTCATCTTGGATGAGACCTCTGCCTCCTAAGCTGAGGAGGGGGTTGAAGGTGAGGGGCCGGGGCGAAGGAGGGAGAGCCTTCAGGGGGCCCCGCGCCCCCCTCTGGTGGGGATGCAAGGTCCTCAGGAGGGGTGGCAAAAGCGGGCCCTGAGACCGAGAAAGCCAGGAGTGGTGCGCAGAGGGAGGTGGTGGTGGCAGAGATGGATACCACTATCTCCCTCAAGAGAGGTCGTGCTGCTCTAGAAGGCAGCCCCGGGAGGGGGGAGAAGGATGGGAAGAAGGCCATCTAATTTAATTGCTCTTTATGGCGGTACCCGCTCTGCTGACTCTGGCGACCATTAATGTCGCCAGCATTAAGTCGGATGCGGCTCGTTTCACAGCCTTCGATTTTCTCAGCCGTGTTGAAGCTGACATTTTGTTTTTGCAAGAGACCAGGCTGCCAGATTTGGCAGCGACTTATAAAGCCAAGAGGGAGTGGAGACCAGGGCCCTCCTACTGGTCTCTTGCGGCTGAGCCGTACAGCGGAGTGGCGGTCCTTTTTACCGCACCGGTAGAATGCCGACGAGTAATTGAATTAGAAATGGGGAGGTGTTTGATCTTGGACATCCTCATGAAGGGACAGGAACTGCGCCTGATTAATATCTACGGGCCCCAGTCCAGGTGGGACAGGGAATGTCTCTTTATGAGGATTAAGCCTTTCCTTTTTACAAGCCGGCAGGTGGTTTTTGGTGGGGACTTTAATACTGTCACAAGACCCCAAGACAGGGGAGGCACCAGAAAACGGCTGACTTATGATAGCATTTTTCTGAATAGAGTAGCTAGTGAGGCTCGTCTGGAGGATGTCCACATTAGGCATACCCAAGGCCACGGGGGTTTCACTTTCTATAGAGGTAGTAAGGTCAGGTCTAGAATAGATAGGTTTTATTTGAAGGAGGAGGCTACCTTTTCGCCCTTAAGGGTTGTGGAGGTGGAATTTTCCGATCACTGTTTGATTATGTTTTCTCTGAATATTTCAGAATCCCCCCAAATGGGAAGAGGTTATTGGAAGCTGAATTCGGGTGTCTTGGAGGAAGCAGAGGTGAGACAATCCTTTGAGGACTTCCTTCAGAGTCAGGTACCTTTACTGGATCTCTGTGATACTAGGTCAGAGTGGTGGGAGATATTCATAGATCGGGCTGCAAAGTTCTTCCGCCGGCTCTCGAGCCTCAGGTCCCTGGACAGGTACCGCTTGTATCAGGGTCTGAGGAGGAAACTCGAGCATCTGGTCTCGACTGGTGGTAGCCGCGAGGATATCTCCAGGGTGAAATCTTTGCTCAAGAGGTGCCAGTATGATAGGCACACATCTTTAGTTTTTGAGAGGGACTTCGGGAGGTACCGCTCGCCTGACCCCTACAGAAATTGTAAGATGTCAGTGAAGAGTAAGTTAGTGACGGGACTGGTCGATAGTACGGGGTCTCTGAACAGGTCCAGATCAGGGATCCTGGAAGTCGTCAGATCCTTTTACTCGTGCCTCTTGGGGAGGAGGGATCTGGATCGGGACATGATGTCGGCTTTCCTGGCTGGAGTCACCCCTGGAGTCAGGAGCTCACCTCTCTTTTGACGGTTTGGTAGAAGAGATCAGGAAGGAGGAAGTTATCCTGGCGGTGGAAGGGTTAGCTCTGAAGAAGTCGCCAGGCCCGGATGGCTTAACATCCGAGTTTTATAAGACCTTTAAGGACTCTTTATGTCCCCTCTTGACTGAGGTATTCAATGAGTGTTTATCCTCGGGCACTCTGCCTCGGTCAATGAGGAGGTCAGCTCTGATCCTTCTATCAAAGGGTAAGGATCCGAGCCGTATTGAGAACTGGCGTCCCATAGCACTTCTTAATACGGACAGAAAGATTCTGGCCAAGATACTTTTTAATAGGCTCGTGAAATTTGCACCCCAACTCCTTTCGGTGGCTCAGCATTGCTCGGTTCCAGGCCGCAGCACTTTGAGTGCTGTACTCGGTGTCCGAGAGGCAGTGGAGCAGAGTAGAGCAGGCTACTGGAGGGGGTACATGCTGTCCTTAGATCAAGCAAAGGCGTTTGATCGGGTGAACCATGAGTACCTCTGGTCGGTCCTTCTGAAGTATGGCCTGCCAGGGGGGTTTGTCGATTGGTTAAAGATCTTGTATGCAGGGGCAGAGAGTTTCCCGCTTGTGAACGGTTGGTCTGGCTGCTCTTTTGAAGTTGGGTCTGGCGTCCGCCAGGGTTGTCCTTTGAGCCCGCTTTTATACGTGTTCGCGATTGATCCCTTTCTTAAGCGGATCGATCGTGGACCGTTGGCGGGAGTCGGGATGGTTCGGGCGGCGCCGGAAGCCACTCTGAGGGTAGTGGCGTACGCTGACGATGTCACCATTTTCGTATCCTCAAGAGGGGAGGCGGAGTACGTGATGTCTGAAGTGGATTGCTACTCGGAGGCATCTGGGTCCATGATCAATCGGGATAAGTGTGAGAGTCTCTGGCTGGGAGGGGGTGATCCAGTTTTTGATCTCCCAGACACCCTCCCAGGGCCCAAGTCGTCAGCCAAAGTCCTAGGCATCCATTTTGGCCATGGGGATTATCCCACTCAAAATTGGGACGACAGGCTTAAGATCGCCGCTCAGAAGGTCGACCAGTGGAAGGGTTGGTCTTTGACCCTCAGGGAAAGGGTAAACCTGACCAAGGCCTACTTACTCCCTTTGCTTATCTATTTGGGTAGCGTGTGTATCTTGCCAGAGCCTCTCTGGACTCGGGTTTATGGTCTGTTCTTCCAGCTCTTATGGGGGAATAGACTGAACCTGATCAAGAGAGAAGTGACTTACCGCACGAGGAGACTAGGGGGGTTATCTATGGTCAACCCCGTGGTTTTTCTTGTAAACACCTTTGTTAAAGCGAATCTGGTGAACCTCTGGATGGAGAGGGCTTCTCCGTGGGTAGTCTCCTGCCGGGGGTGGTTTCGGCCTTTCTTCCAGGAATGGGAGACAGGAGGGCAAGTGAAGGACTTACGTACGCCTCACGGATATCTTCCGACTTACGTCACCCCGATTCTGAAGGTGATCCGCCGGTGGGGTTTGGAGGTGAGGGAGATCAGGACTCTGTCAAGGAGGTCCCTTGACGAGAGGGTCTTGTTGTCCCACTTCCAGAAGCCCCTGGCCCTCAGGGATTGCCCAAGCCGGGATCTAGACAAGGGGTTACAGTTGCTAAATTCTGCAAGGATCCCCTTGAAGTTTTGGGACTTGGCTTGGCGCTGCTTTCACGGGAGGCTGTATGTGAGGGACAACTTGAAGTACAGGAACTCTAATGAAAGGGGTTGTCCCCGGGAGGAGTGTGGCTCCATACTGGAAAGTATGGACCACTTCCTGCTTCAGTGTCCCTTTAATACAGAGGTATACCACCGGGTGGGAGCTTCCATTGGCTGGCCTAGGCTAGCCAGCCTCTCCTACGCGGAGTGGGCCTATGGAGTGCTCAGAGACATTGGTAGAAGGGACCTGTGCACATGTTTTTTAGTTACTATAGTGGTTAGGTTCTACACGTGGAATGCACGGTGCTTAGTTTCAACGCAGCAGAAAGTCCTCCCAGTGGATGTGGTATGTAGGAACATTCTGGGTGGCCTGGTGAAGGTGCGTTCTTTGGAGTATGAGAGACTGGGTACCAGTAGGGCCTCTCTCCTCTGGAGAGGCTTTGCTTTTAGCGTACCCTAGCCTAGTCATACGTTTCCTGGTTGTGGGCTGATGCTTTCACCATAGATTTTTGTTTTGTGGGATGTTGAGCCTTGAAGAAAGGCTTACAGAGACCGAACTTGGGCCTTCGGGTAGTCTTGTATATTTTGCAGTGTGTGTTAAGTAGTTATGTTGTTTATTAAGATAGGATGAGTTGGGGCTAGGTAGGTTGGGTGGGTGAGGGAAGGGGTCTTTTATTTGTGCCTTTATGTGTTTTATGTGTGTTTTGAAATGGGGAGGCCTGCATCTAGCCCTGGACTATGCGGACATGGGAGGACATGGGGCGAGGGGCTAGATGTGGGTGGTGGAGGTAGGGCTGGACTCGGACTGTGCGGACACGAAAGAGACGTGAGGCGGAGGTCAGCCTTGTGTGATGGGTGAGGGGTGATGGAGTAGGTAGTGGGGGTTAGGGCTAGATTAGGGAAGTTAAAAGGTTGTTTTTTTTTTGTGTGGAAAGAAGTGGGAAAATAAATAAATAAATAAATAAATAAATTTAAAAAGATTTAAAAAATTTAAAAAAAGATTGGGTGATGGGGGGAAAATAAATAATAATAATTGTTTTTGTGTTTGTTTGTTTTATTTTTATTATTATTATTGTTTTATAGGCAAGAATAGTATTTTTTTTGCGTTTTCGTTTTATTGACGAGTAGTCAAGTTTTTCTTTGGTTTGGGTTTTACAGCTGAACCGGCTAAGGCTACTTTCACACTAGCGTTCGGAGCGGATCCGTCTGATGTTTCATCAGACGGATCCGCTCCGATAATGCAGACGTTCGCATCCGTTCAGAACGGATCCGTCTGCATTATAACTTAGAAAATTTTCTAAGTCTGAAAGTAGCCTGAGCGGATCCGTTCAGACTTTACATTGAAAGTCAATGGGGAACGGATCCGCTTGAAGATTGAGCCATATGGTGTCATCTTCAAGCGGATCCGTCCCCATTGACTTACATTGTAAGTCTGGACGGATCCGCTCGCCTCCGCACGGCCAGGCGGACACCCGAACGCTGCAAGCAGCGTTCAGGTGTCCGCTCACTGAGCGGAGCGGAGGCTGAGCGCTGGCAGGCGGATGCATTCTCAGTGGATCCGCCTCCACTGAGAATGCATTGGGGCCAGACGGATGCGTTCGGGGCCGCTCGTGAGCCCCTTCAAACGGAGCGCACGAGCGGACACCCGAACGCTAGTGTGAAAGTAGCCTAAGTAAGTTTCATTTCTTTTTAGCGTTTGCATATAATTTGTATATAGTTTTTATAGTTTTTATAGAGTGTGGGTGTGGGTGTGAGTGTGAGTGAGGCTGGGTCAGCTGAGAAGCTGTTCTGTTTGATGTTCTGTCTGCAAGGTTTTGTATTTTTGTAATAAAAAAGAGTTCCCATAGCAGAGATTCAGGCTTGGGTGTGTCTGGTGTCTGCAGCTGAAGTGAAAGGGTGTGTCTGCTGCAGCTCCTGAACCTCCACAGCACAGGCCTCTCCGGGGATTTTCCTACCATCTGCTCCCCAGGAGGAGTTCCAGGCTTGCGGGGGAGTGTGACACCTTTTCCCCCAGCCCAGGCCCTGCCTCTCCCTAGGGAGCTGGTGGGGTCCTGTGGCCATGAGCTCCCAGAAGGGTGCCCCTGCTCCCCGGCTTGGGTCGGAGGGGAGCATGGACGTGCGGCGACCGACTATGAGCGATGGCGGCGAGGGGGTGAAAACATCTGGACGCGGTGGTAGCCAAGTCCCCCCTGAGGACCCGAAGACATCAAAAGGAAAAAGGCTACCAGCAGGAAGCCGAGAGGTGTCGTCCCAGGTAGGTTGGGGGTCTCGGTGGGAGGGAGAGAGTACCCTCACCTACAGCTCTCGTATAGCTGCCCACCTGCGAGAATACGATGAGCTGGGACGGCACCTCAAAGCCGTAAGGAAGGATCTGAAGGAGACGAGGGCCAGGTCCACTATCTCCTCTAATTAAAAGAGGCCCCCCCTTAGAGAAAAAATTAGGGTCCTGAAAGAGGACCTGGAGGCCTCCCTGAAGCGGCAGGACCAGTTGCTGGAGGGCAGTGGGCCCTTCAGAGACAAGCTACTGAACGGGGATCGATTTAGGGAGATGGAGGCTGCGAGGAGAGGGGAGCCGTGCGGGGGTGCGGAGAGCGAGGTGGAGGAGTTGGAAAACTCTGAATCTCTGGCATCCCAGGCGGGTCCCCAAACTTTGCAATCTGAACCGGCCCTCCCGGTAACTCCAGTGACGGAGGCGTACAGTGGCATTCCGCCAGAACAAGAACAATTGCGCTTACCAGCGTTGCCATCTTCAGATGTGGAGTCAGCTATGGAGGGCAGCGATGAAGATGGTGGTCTACTGAGAGAGATCAAAATGTTGGAGTCCCCTGTGGTAGACTTTCAGGGTTTTGCGTTCGGAGAGGACCTGCTGGACGAGGACGAGAGCAGTGGCAAGAAAAAGAGGAAGAGCAAGAAGGAAAAAAAAACATCCAGACACGTTATGTCTATACACGCTTGGTGGAGGCTGAAAAGTCTTCACCAGGCGTGTATCCCGCTAAACTCCCTGGCTCGGCATCTGAGGTGGTGCCTGAGCGGAGGAGCGGGGAGATTGTGCAGCCCAAAATGGCGCCGGACGCCGTCCCTGCATGCGGAGGCAGGGAGGAGGTGCCAGCAGAAAGCGGGATCCGGCAGTCATCTGTTGAAAGTGGAGGGGGCGGGCAAAAACATCGGGAGGCCCCACCCACCACTCTGCCAGCCGCTCCGTCCACCGCTCTGGCTACCGCCCTGCCTGCTGTTCAGGTATGTGGGGTGGTGCTGGGGCGGTGTAATGATGAGGTCACCGTCCCTCCTACCCGCGGCGGTGATAGTTCTGGGTCCCCGCCTGCAGCTGCCAACGTGCGGCGGGGATCAAGGGAGGCGGCGGCGGTGAATGAAGCAGGAGGCGTGGCCGGGGGTGTGTCTGGAGGTGCGTCCGGGCATCCTCCTATTGGCGCGCATACGGGCGTGGCTGGGGGGGTGCCCGGCCGTGCTTCTGGACGCGCTCCCGAAGCTGGGAGTGCAGGTGCAGGCGGTAAGCGCCTGCGTTTTGAAGAGCCAGGGGCCGGAGCTGCCGGGGAGAATGTGACTGCGGCGCTCCGGTCCACTAAGAAAGGGTGCATTGCGCCAGAACAAGTGGCCATGTACATTGCCACTGGACACGCCCCCTCTGTATCTGCCTCCTCCTCCAGCGCTGAATTAAGTGCTGGGGAGGGGAGGAGTGTCATGATCAATGCCCAGGTCTCGAGGGCAGCAGGGGGGGGCTTGACCAGTGGTAATGAGGGTGGCAAGGATCATAGTAGAGTAAAAAATGATAAGGCAATAAGTAATGTTAAGGATAATAATAAAGGAAATAATAAAGAAAAAAATAAACGTAAAATGACACCTGCTGCACCAGCTGTCCCAGCAGAGAGAAAGGGTGCATGTGAGCAGGGTGGTGGTAGGGGTGTTGGTGGTGGTGCTGCATCTAGTCCCAAAGGTGGGATGGATGCTGGGGGTCAGCGGACCGTCGCTGAGAAAGCGGTGGCTGCGGTTCCTGGCGTGGTATCTGGTACTAGTGTAGTGGGGGGGCCGGTTCGGTTGCCCCTCCTGCGGCCGTAACACCTGGCAGAAGTTATGCCAGTGTGGCTGCGGCCGTAGGGGGGAGGGGCTATCCTCGTTGGCTTCCTCATTCCCAGGAGTCGCGGTTGGTGACTTGCAACGGCGGCTCCTGGAGGCCCTGAAAAAGGGGGAGAGTTCAATGACAGTAGAGGGTGATAAGGTGGACCTATCCTTATGGATAGACAGGCACGGCCTGCGAGCTTTCCGAGAGGAAAGGGGGGGCGAGACCACCTGGTCCCTGCCCACAACCGGCCCTGGGACCAGACGGAATGTAGTCTGTCTCAAGTGGAGAAGCAATGATGCCTGCCCTACAAGAAAGAGCGTGGTGGAGCTCCTGCTTGAGATGGGTTTCAGGGTGGCTGACATCTTCGCCCTGATACATCCCTGTGGTTCCAGGGAGTTTGACATCAGCTTTGCCCGGCCGGAGGGCCTAGAGCTTTTCTGGTCCGGGTATGAGCTGGTGAAGAACTTACCGGATTGGAAGGGTTTTTTCGCTCAGGCGATAACCCGGCAGAACAACGTCAAGAAAGTGACCGTTTTGACCCGTAATGAATCGCTTTCTTGCGTTGATATTCTGACGTGGCTAAGTAGGTATAGGGACGTCCAGGGTGTACCATCCAAAAACCTGGACGAATTTGGCATTTGGTCGGTAGCCTGTACTTTCAATGTGAAGTTGAAATGTCTAGGAAGCACGGTTTCCCACATTCCATCCTCTGCCTTCATCGGCTGGGATAGGATTCTCGTTTTCTACAGGGGGCAGCCTAAGCTCTGTCACAAGTGCGGCAGCCCTTCACACTTCAGCGCCAGCTGCCAAGTGCAGAAGTGCACGTTGTGT